>NC_069136.1:37604361-37684717 GCF_026914265.1 Mya arenaria
TGACACTCCAAAACAGCCATCTTCCCTTCCATGGAGTTCATCTGAAGTTAAAGAACCTGCAAAATTTGAGTCTTTGCCTCAGTGGACAAATGAGTCGAATCAAAGACCAGATGTTGGAAACAGAAACATTGCCAACATGAAGACACCTGCAGTAGCTGTTGTTGTTAAGAAAGTTGAAAACCAGACAGGAGTGATGGTTTCGTCACTGGTGGACATTCCCGAGGTGGACACCACCCCTTCCCAACCTACAGATGATGACCAGCCACAAGCAGAAAATATGCAGGGTGCGGGTGAGTTGATTCTACCTGCCAAAATACTTCCTCCCATTTTTAATCACTATTTGCTTAAATTTTATAACTCTTCTCAAACTCAATCATCCTAACTTTCTCAAAGCAAATCTTTTCAAAATTTGTTTGCTTCTAATATTAAAAAAAATGAGTATTTTATTTTATTTTGCAGATAATAGATTTTTTTCATTTGAAACATTCCTAATCCTGTTCTGTTATAATGATAATCTTTCATCCAGACTATCCCTTCATTTTCCCCCATCATCTGTGATGGCGAGGTGGTTCAAGGTGTTAATGTTCGTATGCAATCCCTCAAAGATCGAAGTACTGGTGACGCCCAGGAAATGGTAAACTTCTTGCGGCATTTATTTGTTGAAGCATTAATCATGTACTGTCACATAGCTCTAAGGCCAAAAAAATAATACCTGCATTTCCGGCTACATGCCTAATTCAGACCAGGAACGAGTATTTATTTTCTAGATCTCAAAAGACCTGAGACATTGAAAGAATGAAAATAATGAGGATGTATTTAATTTTTGAAAATTTACCCTTATGCCTGAAAAAAGATTATGGTCGGCAAGGTATAAATAGGGTCGGTTGGGTTACTGGAAACTCAGGTGTTTTTGTTTTGGCCTGAACAAACTACTGTTTGACACTTGATAAGGTTTATAAAAAAAACATAAATGTATTTGAATATGTCATGAAACAAGGATTATTTAACATTGTGGAAGGTTACGAAATACTAAATTTCACAATGACAACAGGTTTATTACCCTTGAAGAAACTAGGAAATGAAAGTCAACTTTATCACATTATCTTTCACCTAGTCATTGATGTTTTGGTATTATAGGGTCGGTTGGGTTACTGGAAACTCAGGTGTTTTTGTTTTGGCCTGAACAAACTACTGTTTGACACTTGATAAGGTTTATAAAAAAAAACATAAATGTATTTGAATATGTCATGAAACAAGGATTATTTAACATTGTGGAAGGTTACGAAATACTAAATTTCACAATGACAACAGGTTTATTACCCTTGAAGAAACTAGGAAATGAAAGTCAACTTTATCACATTATCTTTCACCTAGTCATTGATGTTTTGGTATTATCATATAAAACTTTCCATACATGTACAAATAGTGTAATATGTACTGACTTAAACATGATTCATGAGTTATGAAATCTTACTTTCATTGAGGTGAGAGTGTTCTAGACTAAGTGGTAGTCCTCTCACCGAAGAGGTAATGGTTCTATCCCCACTAGGGTGAGAGTGGCCTAGTGGTATAGGTGTACGCTTCTCACCCAAGAGGTTGTGGTTTGACCCCCACTAGGGTGAGAGTGGTCTAGTGGTATAGGTGTCTGTCTCTCACCCAAGAAGTTGTAGTTAGGTCCCTACTAAGGTTAGGGTGGTCTAGTGGTATAGGTGTCTGACTCTCACCCAAGAGGTCGTGGTTCGATCCCCACTAGGGTCAGAGTGGTCTAGTGGTATAGGTGTCCGCCTCTCACCAAAGAGGTCATGGTTCGATTCCCACTAGGGTGAGACTGGTCTAGTGGAATAGGTGCCTGACTCTCATCCAAGAGGTCGTGGTTTGATCCCCACTAGGTGAATGTGGTCTAATGGTATAGGTGTCCGACTCTCACCAAAGAGGTCATGGTTTGATTCCCACTAGGGTGAGACTGGTCTAGTGGTATAGGTGCCTGACTCTCATCCAAGAGGTCGTGGTTTGATCCCCACTAGGTGAGAGTGGTCTAGTGGTATAGGTATCCGCCTCTCAACCAAGAAGTCGTGGGTTCGATCCCCACTAGGGTGAGAGTGGCCTAGTGGTATAGGTGTCCGCCTCTCAACCAAGAAGTCATGGGTTCGATCCCCACTAGGTTAGGGTGGTCTAGTGGTATAGGTGTCAGCCTCTCACCCAAGAGGTTGTGGATTTGATCCCCACCAGGGGTACTTTCTCATGGCCTCTCAAAAAGGACACACTACTGGTTTCTGCCCAGGAAACGGACTCGATCGAGAGTGATTATCTATAAGCCATCAGCTTTCATCTGAATTAAGCTAAAATAGAAAAGTATATAGACGACATACTTAATCTAACTTAAATAACTGATTAGGTTAATATTATGCAGGGTTTAGGGTTACTTTAAGTATTCGTTTCCTTTAGAACTTAAGTCATTTCCTTATAAGAACCTTCATTCCAAATTATTTATCACACTCCAGTCAAAAGAATTCAAAATACACACATTCGTTTATGTTTTTTGCAAACTTTCACACTTCTTTTTAATTGGACAATTAAATGTTAAACAAACTGACATAAGGTTAAAGATATTACTTATTAAGGATGTTTTATGAATGCCTGAGCTTTGGTCAAAGGGTTTTCAACATATTCAATCAATGAGGTCAAGATGTCATGAATTTATATCCTTGTATGAGCTGTTCGTATCAGCCGTACTGGTATTACAATGGTTTAATGAAATAAGGAAGTAAAATTTCATTGGTTACTTTAAATGTGTTGTATTGGTATTTTACCACTTATTATGTTAAATGTTAAGGGAAAAATTACAAGAAATACATTAGTTTGTTTTTCCCAAACTAGGGAAAAAGCAAAGAAAAATAATTCTTATCATTCATTTGTCAACACAAATTGTTTAGTCATTGGAAATTCTGAGGGGTTTACATTTATTTACATGCACCTAATGATTTATATTGATATCTTTATAATCTCTTTCAAACTGTATTGAATTTCATACTGAGTACAAGATTACTCTTTGGTTTTTATTGTATCTTAATGGGATAGATTCCATTATGTTATGAAATAGTAAGATGATATATATGTATTAAAATCTTAATGATTAAGAATGGGCAGAGTAAGCATTGCGAAGAAGCCCCTTCTTAATCATTAAATTTTAATTCAGGTCATCTTACTGACTAAGAATACAACATCATTGGCCGATTGAATGATTGGCAGTAGGCAGACATTAAAAAACATCTGCGAAAGTTCTTAATGATTAAGCCTTATACTTTCATTGGCTGTAAAATTTTAATGGAGTAAGTATTCTAAAAATTAGTTTCACTGCCTCTTCTTTTTTAAGTCGGGAATTTTGGGAAAACACAATATCAATTATGTCAAAATACTTAAATATATAGCTATAATAAATAGAAAATATTTTTTTATTTCACAATGCATACGGTATATATATATTATGCTGTAAAAGAGCTAGTCTTGTCAAGGTTTTGTTTATTGATCAAGAATATCATATTATTATTTTTATTCATTAACAGTATCTGTATTTATCAAATAGGAAAAATATTATGAAATTGTAGGAAAAATTAACTCTGGTTTAAGCTAGGGAAAACAGCCATAAGAAAGCAGTTATAAAAATTGACCAAGAGAAATCTCTGCCAATATTGACAAAAAATAAACTCGTTTTCGTAACAAATATATATATATACAATATTATCCGCGGCAGAGGCTATGGGAATTTTAGTTTTTACTGGTAAATTAGTGCCAAATTTATACCGTATTTAAAAACACAATTGTGATCAATGGTGATTTTTAAGCACCATTATCTCTTTACATATTCATAATACTAAGTCACAATGATATCATGAATCTGTCTTAAATAACAGCTTAGAATTCATTTCATGAAACAATGCATTTGTTTGTTTTGTATTCATTCACTTTGTTAAGAACTTGGTGAAACACAATTGTCTGTATTATACTTTGATATATTGCAGCAATGATGTTTACAAAAGAAATATGTCATGTATGATGAGAAAAAAATATTATTCTTTAGAAGCCATTTTCCGCATTCCTCAATTGTTCCAAACCTTGTAAGACTTATCACACTGGACTTTTGTGTCACAATCTACTTACTGTTTCCCTTTGATGTTTTATAAAAGGAATGTATTGTTTTAATTTACATACCTTAAGGCTTACATCTTTTCACATTCTGGACTTGTTTATTTCACAGATCATGGCAGGGATCCCACAAACACACAGTCATCCAATGTTTCCCACGACAATCAATCCAGCGGCTCTAGTGAGTCAGTTAAGAATAATTCCAGCCAATACCACAATAGCAGTACTGCAGAAACAGAGCGTCAAACTTCTACCCCAAATTCGCGCCGCATTCGCAGAGGGCCTGGGGAGGATAGAAACAATGGAATGTTTGGGTCACAAAACCAGAGCTCTCTGGCAGCACAAACAAACTCTGCCACCTCAGAAACATCTCATGCTGTGCCCCTGGAGGTACGAAAGTTCCTTCCCAAATACGCCCGATATGCGACTGTGACAGCTCGGGAGAGCAGCTTTAACACGTGTCCAGAGATCCATGTGTCCCCTCATGTTCTAGCAGAGGCCGGCTTCTTCTATGCCGGGACAGCGGACTGCTCCCGCTGCTTTCACTGCGGGATAGGTATGTATATCTGTTTGTCTACTTTTTTTTAAAGTTATTTATTTTATTATACTATTGATAAATTGGATAAATATTAGCACTCAACTACAGAATAATTAAGTATCCAATGCTTAATAAATATTCCTAAAATTCTTCAAAGACGATAGCCAATTAACCCATCGCTTACTCACGTTGGCGGCCATGTTTGATTGTGTTCGCATGTATTTAAAAAAATCATGGGTGTTGTTGGTTTTGATTTCCATAGTTGTTGCCAGGAATGATACCTTATACATTATAAAGATAAAATTAATATTTTGTATATAGATTTGAAATTAAGCTTTTGTACTGGTTCTAATAATGGCCCAGATGATAGACATCCAAAATAAGCCTATGCACCCATATTTCAGGGCTTCGACACTGGTCACGAGAGGACGACCCGTGGACTGAGCATGCAAGGTTTTCACTGGAATGTCAGTATGTCATCGCCCACAAGGGCATGGAGTTTATCAACCTCGTTAAACTCGCTTTGGACCTCACAGAAGAGGTGAGTGTTTCGCTTGTGATCGGGTGGGGGAGGGGGATTAGTACTTGGAAGTTCAATCACTGGACAGTCAGTATAAAGGTTTACTAATAACCAAGTAAAGCTCGTCTTGGAACTAAGACAAGGAGAGCATGGGGATCTTAGTTAAAGCTTATGCACCAGTCAATTGTAACCACGGCCCCCCATGTCCGGGGGTATACCGGGTTAGACGGGGAAATGGACCATGTTTTTTCCTTTCAGGTGGCCCATCAGTGCCGGGTGAATGCTGTGATTTCGTCTTCGTGCTAAATATAGCGGGGAATTGGCCTTACCTAGGGTCCCAGGGGCGCAGGGGACATTTTGCAGGGATTTTACCATCAGTTTGTCACCGCAGGGCAGGGATTTTACCCGTGGGGTGGCTGAACCGAAAGTCCCCGCTATTCCCCGGACCTGGGTGGGCCGTGGTTACAATTGACTGGGACATTTAATATACCTTACGCCACATTGAGCTCTGTAGCTCTGTAGATTAACAGTTTTGAAGTCTGATAATAACATGTTATTATGAACCATTTATTATTCCTTTGTGAAAACCAGTACTTACCATTGACAAACACTTGATTAAGGATTGAACCTTGAACGTTCTGCTCCAGAGTATAATGTGCAAACTGGGCCACTCCAGAGTCAAATGTGCAAACTGGGCCACTCCAGAGTCTTATGTGCAAACTAGGCTACTCTAGAGTCTAATGTGCAAACTGAGCCACTCCAGAGTCTAATGTGCAAACTGAGCCACTCCAGAGTCAAATGTGCAAACTGGGCCACTCCAGAGTCTAATGTGCAAACTAGGCCACTCCAGAGTCTAATGTGCAAACTGGGCCACTCCAGAATCTAATGTGCAAACTGAGCCACTCCAGAGTCTTATGTGCAAACTAGGCCACTCCAGAGTCTAATGTGCAAACTGAGTCACTCCAGAGTCTAATGTGCAAACAGAGTCTAATGTGCAAACTGGACCACTCCAGAGTCTAATGTGCGAACTGGGCAATTCCAGAGTCTAATGTGCAAACTGGGCCACTCCAGAGTCTAATGTGCAAACTGGGCCACTCTAGAGTCTAATGTGCAAACTGGGCCACTCCAGAGTCTAATGTGCAAACTGGGCCACTCCAGAGTCTAATGTACGAACTGGGCCTTAACAACCTTTGAATGGAAGACCTTGGACCCCGTTCAATAGTATACTATGGTCTAGGCTGCTCTTCTTATCTAGATATTTTTCCAATAAGCATGCTGGTTTTGTCAGTGTATTGTCTAGCAATGTTTGTCAATGTCAGGGCCATGGTACAGGCTGTAAAGAATTATTTTTTTTTAAATTTCGTTTGCATATAGCCTGATATAGGCTTCAAGCTTTTAGAAGCCATGTCAATTTACTAAGTGAACTTGTGACCGGATTATTCTCAATTGGAACCCAAAGATTGATCTGGCGAAATATATACCAAAGAAAAATGTTTTTATAAGACCAGTCATGTAGTGGGTTTCCTGAAATGATCTCATACTTTCTTAACTCAGTGACTTTGGTTAAGAAAATCAATGACTGATCAAAACCTTAATAAATGTGATCAATTATGGTTAAATTGTTTGATAAGAAATGGATGGACTATTTATAACTATTTCTAAATAATCATATTATATGGATATTTGGAAATAATAATTTATATTGCACCCTTTCTTAGAATATAATGAAAGTGTTTACAATTGTTCTGAATACCATTCAGTGATTTTTTTCTGGTGCAATTTACTGCTATCTAAAGGCTGTTTCCCCTTGCGAAAAAATGTCCATTTTTCCCAAAATTTCATATTTTTTCCCTAATTTGATTAATGTAGATTACGTTAATGAATAAAAAGCAATTAATTTCTTGAAATATAAACAAAATCTTGACAAAACTTGCTCTTTCACAGCATAAGGTATGCATAAAAAGGCTAGAACATGTATAATTATTTAGCATTATATTAGCTATTTTGGCCTGATTTTTTATTTTTCCCAATGTCATTTTTTTCCCAATTTGCAAGGCACAGGCGGTAAATTAAAAAAAAAAAAATATCACTGCCATTATACAATGAAGTGTTTGTTTGACACAATTCCAAGGCCTAGCTGATATCATAATTGCACTTAAGTATTTATAGTGTTTGTTTGGAACATGGGATTCCAAGGCCTAGCTGATATCATAATTGCACTTAAGTATTTATAGTGTTAAATGTTTGGAACATGGGATTCCACGGCTTAGCTGTTATCATGCACTTTTGTATTGTTATTCATGTCGTCAATCACAAGTTCAGTTGTCCTTATTTAATATCACACGACGTGTCATATATATTGAACCGAAAAGAATAGAACATAATTCAGTATACGTTGCATATACAATATTAACAAATATATTAATAAAACAATTATACAATGTAGTCTGAGTCAGACATTAATGAAATATTCAAATTAACATTTGAAGGATGAACTGAAATAGTACCAAATTCAAAAAGAATATATTTCGATCTGGACCGGAAACGCATGATCTTAAGATATTGTTATTGTAAAACAAGTATAATCCAGGTATATTATTATGTCAGAATTATTTGCATCTTATGTTCCAGTTCTATAATAAGTATCATCTTCACAGCCCCCCCCCCCCCAAAAAAAATAAAATGGTTTAGTTTGGGATATTATTATATATTTTTTACCAACTGGCAATAAAAAAAGTAGAGTCGGCGCCTTTTTTGAACATAGGGTTGGATAGTCCGAACCTTATGGGTTTTTAGCTCACCTGTCACATAGTGACAAGGTGAGCTTTTGTGATCACAATTTGTCCGGCTTCCGTCGTCCGTCCGTCCGTCTGTAAACTTTTACTTAGCCAATTTCATCCAAACTTCACAGGAATGTTCCTTGGGTGGTCCCCTTTGAAAATTGTTCAAAGAATTGAATTCCATGCAGAACTCTGGTTGCCATGGCAATGGAAAGGAAAAACTTTAAAAATCTTCTTCTCCCAAACCACAAGGCTTAGGCCGTTGATATATGGTAGGTAGGATCACCAAATGGTCCACTACCAAGATTGTTTAAATTATGGCCCTTGGGTAAAAATTAGCCCCCCCCCGGGGGATCATGGGTTTCCTCTATATGTTTATAGTTAAAACTTCAAAAATCTTCTCCTCTGAACTTACTTGGACTAGAGCTTAGATATTTGGCATGATTTATCGTCTAGTGGACCTGTACAAAGATTGTTCAAATTATGGCCTTGGGGTCCAAATTGGCCCCGCCTTGGGGGGTCATGGGTATACTTGATATGTTTATAGTTAAAACTTCAAAAATCTTCTCCTCTGAACTTACTTGGACTAGAGCTTAGATATTTGGCAAGATTCATCGTCTAGTGGACCTCTACAAAGATTGTTCAAATTATGGCCTTGGGGTCAAAATTGGCCCCGCCCCGGGGGGTTAGGGTATTCTCTATATGTTTATAGTGAAAACTTCAAAAATCTTCTCCTTTGAATTTACTTGGACTAGAGCTTAGATATTTGGCATGATTCATCGTCAAGTAGACCTCTACAAAGATTGTTCAAATTATGGCCTTGGGGTCCAAATTGGCCCCGCCCCGGGGGGTCATGGGTATACTTGATATGTTTATAGTTAAAACTTCAAAAATCTTCTCCTCTTAACTTACTTGGACTAGAGCTTAGATATTTGGCATGATTCATCGTCTAGTGGACCTCTACAAAGATTGTTCAAATTATGGCCCTGGGGTCAAAATTGGCCCCGCCCCTGGGTGGTCATGGGTTTTCTCTATATGTTTATATTAAAAAAAATCAAAAATCTCCTCTGAACTTACGTTGCTTAGAGCTTAGATATTTGGCATGATTCATCGTCTAGTGGACCTCTACAAAGATTGTTCAAATTATGGCCTTGGGGTCAAAATTGGCCCCGTCCCCTTGGGGGGTCATGGGTTTTCTCTATTATGTTTATAGTTAAAACTTCAAAAATCTTCTCCTCTGAACTTACTTGGACTAGAGCTTAGATATTTGGCATGATTCATCGTCTAGTGGACCTCTACAAAGATTGTTCAAATAATGGCCTTGGGGTCAAAATTGGCCCCGCCCCCTTGGGGGGTCATGGGTTTTCTCTATATGTTTATAGTGAAAACTTCAAAAATCATCTCCTCTGAACTTACGTGGCTTAGAGCTTAGATATTTGGCATGATTCATCGTCTCGTGGACCTCTACAAAGTTTGTTCAAATTATGGCCCTGGGGTCAAAATTGGCCACACCCCGGGGCTGATGGGTTTTCTCTATATGTGTTATAGTCTTCTCTGAACTCACAAAGACAAGTAACGTCTTAATTTAAACTGGATAACATATTTAGTACACATACCAAATTTCAATATGGGCCACAATTACAACAATTAATAACAAATATACATATATAGATACACACGTAAAATCAATTAGTGACAAGAGCTTAGATATTTGGCATGATATATCATCTAGTTGACTTGAACCAATATTGTTCAATCTTTGGCCCTGGGGTCAAAAAATGGCCCCACCCGGGCGGTCATGGGTTTCCTTATATATGTATATGATGAAAACTTATAAAATCTTCTTCTCCGAAACCAAAAGGCGAAGGCCTTAGATATTTGGTATGAAGCATTGTTTATCGGACCACTATTAAGATTGTTCAAACTTTAGCCCTGGGGTCAAAATTGGCCACGCCCCGTGTTCATAGGCTTAGGTTTTCAATATTTTTATATAGTCTTATATAATAAAACTTTAAAAATCCTCTTCTCCAAAATATAAGACCTAGAGCTTTTATATTTGGTATATAGTGTTACCTAGTGGACCTACACCAAAGGTATTCAAATTATTGTCCCGGGGTCAAATTGGCCTTGCTCAGGGGTCATTTGTTTTTACATTGTCTTGTCACTTAAACATCTTTTCCTCTGAAAGTAAAGGTCAGAATGACTCCATACTTGATATGTAGCATCCTTACATGGTCCTCTCTCAACTTTGTTCAAATGGTTTTGTTTGGCCCCTTTTAGGGGTCACCAGAGCAAAAAATAGAAAAACCTTTAAACAACTTGATCTTATTAACTGCTTGATGGATCTTCAAGTCTGAAGCATCCTAGCATGGGCCTCTGTCAGGTCTTTTCAAATAATTTTGTTTGGCCCCTTTTTAGGGCCACCAGAGCTAAAATTAGTAAAAAAAACTTAACATTTTCTTCGCATGAACCCCTTGATAGATCTTCAGCAAATTTGGTTTGAAGTGTCCTTGCATGGACCTCTCTTAAATTTGTTCACATAATTTTGTTTGGCCCGGTTGCCATGGCAACCTAAAGGAAAATGTCAACAATTGGTTATAATCATCTTCTTCTCCTAAACCGCTTTGACAATTTTGATGAAACTTCATAGGAATGATCCTTGGTTGGTGCTTTTTCAAAATTGTTCAAAGAAATTAATTCCATGTAGAACTCTGGTTGACATGGCAACCTAAAGGAAAAGTGTCAACAATTGGTTACAATCATCTTCTTCTCCTAAACCGCTTGGACAATTTTGATGAAACTTCATAGGAATGATCCTTGGTTGGTGCTTTTTCAAAATTGTTCAAAAAAATTAATTCTATGCAGAACTCTGGTTGCCATGGCAACCTGAAGGAAAATATAGGCTGTCGTGTCCGCGCTGTGACTTTCTCTTATATGGACAGATTTTAAAATGACTTGCCATATGTTTTCGACATACCAAGACAACGTGTCGTGTGCAAGACCCATGTCCCTACCTCTAAGGTGAAAGATACACTAAGTGTTTATTCACAATGGAATGCTGAATATGAGAACATAAAGAGTGTTGGCTGTCATTTAGTATGATTGTTGTTTTTTTCTATGCTCAGAGGCAATTTAATATAACTTGCAATATGTATTTGACACATAAAGGCAAGATCAACTTTTTATGTACTTGTTCATAGATCAATGTCACATTGGGGGGCATTTGTCACATACTTTGACAGCTCTTGTTCAATATTCTTTGAGAAACAAGCTATATTAATAACAAAGGTTAAACTCTTTTACTCAGGTGAGCGATTTAGGGCCATCATGGCCCTCTTGTTTTAGCTACATGCGTAGAATCCAGTGATGCGAAGATTGCTTCCCTTTTTCATGCCAAAACGATATTATATAAGATTAATCTACTCAATTTATTCAAGAAAATAAAACTTGACAAGAGCAATACCACTTCTTTTATTGACGTGAGGAAAGTTTGCATGTAGTATAAATGTAGATCTATACCCCTATCTATTGCTTATTTTAAACTAAATCATGAGTATTTAAGACATGCTAAAGATTGTGTAAATTTTATACTATTAATAGAGCTCTGAAGACACCGACAGACAGATGCCTGGAAATCAGGATGAGACATCATCATCTACAGCAACAACAACAACAACAACAACAGAAGAAACAGCCCAAAACACGACAGGTATTGTGTCAATTGCTGTTTTATTTGCTCACCTACCCAGTTACCAGTACTTACCACTTTAGATATAGTCTGTCTTTCCAACCTTTTATAATGAACAAGGTTTTGCATTAAAAAACTATATAGTGTTATTCTAGATTTTAACTTTCTATACCTGATAACACCCACATTTATTATAGCATAATATATATATTATTATATATATATGTAGTTATAATATATAAAATACATAAATAATATTGCTAGAAAACAGAACACTTTGAACCGTGTAATTCAAGTTTAATGGAATTAGTCCAGGTGTACACATTAATTTCAAATTAGAAAAGTTGAGTGGAGTTTTTCACCAATTTTTCCATCTTTTGAATTAAATATATATATATATATGTAGATATTTCACCTAAATAATCATAAAATAAATGTTTTATTATCTGATCAAAATTTTATTTCAACAAAGTATTTGGAAAAGTTTCAAAATTGTTATGCCGTCTAAAATAAAATTTGGAAGTTTAAATGAAGACAAAGCACGAGAAAGAAACAGTTCATACTGTTGACAGATGATTACATGTAGTTCAATCCAAGACAAATTGAAAGCTTTCATGTAAAACAGCAAAATATATCAGATTTGTATCTTTAAATGATATATCAGGTTATATTATTACAAGGCTGGGTTAGCTCAACGGAAAAGTCAAGATTTCATATAATCAATATGACCGTGATAAAAAAGAAACAAAATTATTATGTTATTGGATGAGTTTCAGTGAATAGGCGCCTGCATTTATTTTAATTTGGCCATTTATCAAAAACATACAAAGACTCAGCCTTCTCTCTCAATGAAAGGTTGGAAAGCATGCTCGAAATGCAGAAAAACAGACATGTTCACAAAATGGCTGCCAGCATTTTTTTCATAACTGTTGATGCATTTCTTTATAATCTTTTTGCATGAAATGCTGTTTTTATATCAACGTTATTTTTTTTTTAAAAGAAGAGTAAATTATGATATAAGTCAGGATGTTTAAAAATTGATTCCATTGAAGGATACCAGCTATATTTGAAGCAAGACCGATACTTTAGCTGAATTTAGCATTGAGTAGAACATATCTTCTTTTCTGCAATTTTCAAGAGTTTCTTGTTGTTTATTAACTTTTGTTAAATGTTTGCAACTTGTTTGGTTTAATGTAACACAGAGAACTAGAAACCTTATATTAAAAACAACACTTTTATAGTCTCATTATTCTTCTAAAATATAGTTTATATATTTCACTTTAAAGCTGCAGTCTCACAGATTGACAATTTTTCCTTTTTTATTTTTTTTTTACTAAGAATCAGCTGGTTTGGGCATTTTCACCTTTAATTCAATTATTATTTGATAACCCACAATAGAACAGATCTCAATTGTTAAAAAAACAACCAAAACTTCCAATTTTCTCAATGCATTAGTAACGCTTTTAGCCATAAAACTTCAATTTACAACATAAACATGATAAACTGCGATCTAATCTTTAGTTAGCTGTCTAATATCAATTGTTTCATTCATTCACATCATTGGCTCATTCCAAGACAAAAAATGAAAAAAAAATGTCAAAACAGTCAATCTGTGAGAGTGCAGCTTTAACCTTAACCTCATTAAGGTTTCTAAGGTCATCGTTGAAAATACCCTTTCACCCTTGTTGCTCACCAAACCCCTTGCATGTGTGCCTGTGTTTAGTCTGAAATATCTAACCATATGGAAGCAGGGTTGAATGCATTGTCAGATACCCTTGATGTATCGTTGGCAATTTGGCTAGGGTTATCTCATATTCATACTATCATATAGGCTGTTTCAATGGTTTTAGAAATCTCTCCGGAAATCTGACTGACACGTACACTCAGACACTCATATTGATGTTTTCCTTATGTTTTTCGGTAGAAAAAGTAATCTGGCGAAGCTCGAATTGAACGCCTGATAAATACAAAATTAATTCAACCACTTAGACCACTCGCCTGCAAGGACATCAGACAGCACAGGATTTTGAAAAGTATTAAAGCGAAAAAAGCTGTCTCCACTACCTCATAAATATTCATAAAAAGAAGATGTGGTTAGTCAATTTTTCCACGGTATGAATGTTCAAAGTGTAACGGAAGATAGTACCGTGGTTGCTGACGATGGTTTTAATGCATAGAGGGGAAAAGCTTATTTTCAACTTGACCTTTGGTGTATATATGTACACGGTTTCTGTTCTAGAGCAATTTTATTTACTTTTTCTTGATTTAAGGAGGCTTCTGCTTGGCTGTGTGGATTGGCTGATTAAGTATTTTGGCACTTACAATTGGGCTTGAGAATACATAAACATTGCTATATACATTTAGCACATTAACACTTCAACAAGAACCAAAGCTGGAACCTGTCATCTTAGACTGCAACAACTGTAGTGCTGTGTTACTCACCTTATAGTTGTTGTTATTGTTTGTAGCTACAATTGATGGACAACAAATGCAATCAGACAGTGAAGAACGATTTTGGATTTGAGGCTTGAAGAACCGAGTAATAAAGAAGAGTGATACGTTTTGAGGGTCTATTCAACCATCTATTACTCAAAAAGGAGCGGACAGAACTGAGAAAACAGACAGGAGAACATGAACATGAGGTAGCTAACTATTCTTGCTGCCTCGATCTCACTTATGAAGGAACTGACAAAACATCAAACAAGCAACGAGTGCAAGAGAGGACATTATGCAACTTCACATGTATTTGGGTTGCCTACTAAGTGTATACATCATGAGCACAAAACAAGAAACAGACACAATCAATATTTATATGAAAATCTACAGAAACAAGCTCAGTAGCCAAATGTTAAAACATAAATCCCGTTTTATGGCACAGGGTAATTGCCAAAGACATAAAGAAAAAACAAAAAGAAATAAAATAAAAAAAACAACAACAAACAATAACAAGAACACAAACGAACCTGTAGAGACAAGCTAAACAGACAAAGAATTATCTATGAGCTGGTTTAAAGCCAAAATGATGAAGATTTTGGCATTTGGACAGGCAAGTGAAATCAAGGAAAATCCATTACACCACTACAGGCAAAGCAATACAAATACCTGATGTAGCACGCGGCACCTTGCCGGTACCCTGCCATGCCAGTGGTCCAAACAGCCATCACGCTCCGACTACTAAGCATGATTGAGGCTACACTGTTGCATACTTAAAAGCTGCCACCTGCTTTGCAGAATATGGAAAGAATCTTTGAAATTAACAAGTCCTGATATTTAGAGACTTGCTTGCTAGCTGGATCTAAATTCTTGTTCAAAATTTCTAGTCCGTATATTTGTAACAGGGATTTATTTATTCTAAAAAGCAGTTCTAAAGACATTGTAGAATCAATATTAAAAAAGGTTCTTGGATATACAATTTGACCTCATTTAAATGCATATTTTTATCATGCATGCATTTTGTTGTTGGATATTGTTGTACATGTATATCAGTTATGGTATAAGAAGATGCAAACGTTTGACTGATATATAACCTATTTTAAAATTGAGATATTCAAATGATGTTCTATCAAGAAACTTTTAAATTGAGGTGTTTTTTTGCATTGGAGAGATAACTACTAAGGCGCAAACTTGTTAATCAACTACTGACCATGGTTATAGCGTAAATGTCATTTTCTTTTCTAGTTGAACCGAACAGGTCCACTGATGTTCTCTCCACGGGAGCTGCCCAGAGTGTGCTTCAGATGGGTTACAGTGAAACTATGGTGCGGCAAGCCATCACACGCTGTGAGGGAAAATATGGTAAGAGCTTTACCAACTTAAATACACTGGCTTGCTATCAATTATAAAAAGCATATTTGAAGCAAGTTACATGGCCCTAGATTAAATAATAACTGAGTTATGCCCCTTTTCGCAAAAGACTAGCACTTGTGACGGCGAAGTTTTTTTAGCTTGTTTGTTTTAATTGTCAGTATCATAGCCTTGTAGTCGTTGTCAGCGTGGTTGTTGTTGCTCTACAAAATCTTAAACCTTGGGGCTTAAAAAAAAATAATTTGGTTCGGGTTATCAGGCCCTACCTACATAATAAGCACCGACCCTGCTTTATTTTTATTCAGTTGTTAATTTTTTTTTCTGGGTGTGTGTTTTAATACGGTATGTTGTTTGAAACATTTAAAGCTTTATACAGAACATAAATTTAACACCGTTTTCAATAATGGCAATAAAAGTCTTCCTACCCTTCCTGTTTTTGAAAAGAATGTAACCCTTCAATAGAAAGTTTGAATCTTATTGTTTAAAGATGCACTTTACTCCCCAATAATATTTACCACGATTAATAATATTGTTTTAATATATAGAAAAAGGATTAATAAATGTCGAAAACAATTGTTCATATGAATATATAAGTTTAATTTGAAAGGAATGAGCATAGAGCACGGTATGTCTTCCTTATGAGACTATTGTAGATCAAGTAAATCTACAGTCCAAATTCGCTATGTCGACGTCGGATATCTCGACTTTCGGGTTGTGTTGACTATTTTCTCCGGTTTCGAATTTATTCCTTCTTATTCTATATAAAATTAATCTGCTTGAGTCGATTTTTCTCTGTCGATTTTTTTGCTATGTCGACCTCCTATTTCAGCCCCTATGGTCGAATTGTACACATTTCCTTGTTTCTTATGACAACATGTAGATCGAGTTGTAGGTGCGAAACTATTAATGACGGTTTGCTGCGTGTCGCTAAATTACCGTGCGTGTCAAAATAACAAACTATCATAATCGGAGATTTAACTTGGTAAGTGTGAATAATTAAAGTCGTTTGTTTATGTTTTAGATGAAAGTACATTTTTTGCGGAATCTATTCATTGAAACGCACACGGACGCCGATGACATCCTCGGAAAATTCGACAACATTGAAAGTCACGTGACGATAAATTTCTTAACACTGCATCTAGAAAACAAACCGGCATAACATACTTGTTGTAACCAGTAAATTTGACACAAATAATTCATTTTTATTTGACTTTATTTTTCAATAATACAAGATTCAAAATTCAAAATATTTATTAAAGTAACTTAAAAATATACATGCTTCTCGTTACATGATATTGTGAGTTAAACAAACATGATCAACGTGAATATTTTTAGAATTACACGTGAAAAAGAAAGAAGAAAAAAATAATACATATTGTTTTCGCGACGGAACAAGACCGTTCAATGGCAGAAGTCAGTGTCGGAAATAAATCAAACTCAAATGGTTGGGACTGGTGAATTTTTTTTTGAAATTCGGATGTGTCGAATATTCGTTATCTCGACTTTTTTCCCTTGGTCCCGACAAAGTCGACATAACGAGTTACGACTGTATTAGCATTCACCAATTATTTGATATTTTTGAGCTTTTTCCTATTAAATACAAGTTTATAATCTTGTTATCAGTAATTAATATTTTCCATTAATGCATTATTTACTAAGTAGTTAAAAGTTTTCGGTCAAAATTGATGTTTGTAATTCATGTGTATGTATTGATTTTGATAAAGAGTGTCACTTTAATATCCTAATTGGACATGAATGTTATTAAAAATGAGTTTCCTGGCAATTAGCCTTATTATAAGGTCAGATTAATTCTCATTTTATTCTCATTTTATTCAAGGACTTGCTGGCCTTACTGGGGAAAATATCATGGAGGAAGTGTTTGCTATTGAAGAAGGGACAAGTGAATCAACAGAGATACCAATTGAAAGTGCAACAAACACATCATCAACCACAACAGATACGAGGTCTTCAAGCACGCCTGCCTCTGAAGACAGAAACTCCGTTTCTCCAATGACATCTCTGCCACCAAGCGCCCACATGGGCCACTCCGCACCTATTCAAGGCAATCTTCTCTCCTTGCCGGTCACACGACATGCTATTTCTGAGGAGGTACCAAGTACCAAAGAGGCAGAGTCAGGTTTGTTCCATAACTTATTATTAATTTGTAGGGATGTGTGATATAATTGATATGCCAATATATTGTTAATAAACCCATATAATTTTATGCATTGGTGGAAAAACACAATACATTGTGAAAGATACAGAGGTATCCTGAAACAAAATAGAAATGATGTTTACTGTTATGAAGGGCAATCCTTTGGAGTTTTTTCATTCTGTTATACATATGTTATAATAGCAATTTTGTTTTTTATATGACTCTATATAATGTGTTGTCCATTTAAAAAAAAAGTAATGTAAAACACTGAAAATAGTTACTGTAGAAGTTCTGAGTAGTTAAACTCATCATTGTAGCTTCATTGTTGACAATGTGTCGCACTTCAAAGATGCAACACAAGCAATGACAAGTAAATAAATAACTCTTAATACAGATAAATATTGTTATCATATGTACAGGGTAAATTAAACAGAAGAAGACAATGTAACAGGATATTCTGATGAAATATCAGTACAACAATTTTGCAACTAATTTTGCCAATAATACCAATCCATGTTAATTTAATAGCTCGATCATTAAATAATTGTTTGTCTTGTCTCGGTTTTTTTGTAGGAGTCTTTATTTTTAATAGTGTCGTCATTATTGTGGGCATCATCATTCAAAAACTTCAGCCTCGGCCATAAACCATTTAAGATATTTGCATGAAACTAAGTACACATGCTGCCCTAGAACAATACACACATGTGTAGCAAGGACAAAACTCTGCCTTAAATACCTTTTGAGTAATGTTTATTTTTGACTTAAAAAAATAGACAAGAGTTTCTTAACATGTTCAAATTTTTTTGAACCAGGTTTCCACAAAGTGAGATTTGGTTATTGGAATAATGTACTTGTTGGTCAGGTTGGCGGGCGAATGCCTTCAAACTTGCCTATGGTTCTGAATAACATTAGTGATGGTTGACTTATTGTCACCAAACTTGGTATATAGGAAGGTTTTATAGAGACCCTTCATAGGATTTCTTTGGAGATTGCATTTGGGGCCCCTTGGGTCTTGGTCAAGGTCACTGTTACCTTAAGTTGTAATCAAACTTAGTATGTTGGAAAGGTTTGTGGAGATTGCATTTGGGGCCTCTAGGGTCAAGGTCAAGATCACTGTTATTAAAAATAGAGTAATGGTTGGTACTGAATAACTTAAGTTAGGGTTGACATATTGTGACCAAACTTTTGTTTATAAGAAGAGTCTATGAGCCTTTTCATGGGATTGCATGTTGGGTCCCCAGGGTCAAGGTCACTGCTCTTAAAAAAAATTGAAAATGAATATTTTTAGTTACTATTGACATGTTGTAACCAAACTTTGTATATATATTGGAAGTGTTAATTCAGACCTTTCATGGGATTGCATTTAGGGTCCCTTGGGTCAAGGCCAAGGTCACTGTTACTGTTAATAGAAAACGAATATTTCAGTTTGGGTTGTCATATCGCAATCAAACTTAATATATAGGAAGAGATAATGGATACCTTTCAAAGGATTGCTTTTGGGGCTTTGAGTCAAATTCAAGGCAACTGTTTGCTTGAAACTGAACATCTGTCAGTTTGGGTTGTCATTTTTTTTTACCAAACCTGGTATTACAGGAAAAAATTATGGTGACATTTCATTGGATTATTTTGGTCAAGGTTAAAGTCACTGTTAATGAAAATAGAAACTGAATATCTTTATAATTTTAAGAGTTAATGGAGACATTCAAGGGATTGCATTTGGGGCCCTTTTAGTCAATGCCACTGTGTGCTTGATATTGAACATTTAGTTTTGTTTGACATAATTTGACCAGACTTGGTACACATGAAAAGATTATGGACACCTTTCATGGGATTAATTTTGGGGCTCCTAGGGCCAATGTCAAGGTCACTGTTACTAGAAAAAGAAATTCTGAAAAACTATCAACTCAGTTATAAGTTCTTCTGTCAATCATTGAAAGCCTGGTTTCGTCTCAAAGCGGCATTATTTTTACAGGGATCATAAGTTATTATTACAAATATACCACCTAACACTTGTATCATAATTGATTTTTCAGATGGCTCTCGTATTGACCATAGGCGCAGACTGGTTATGGAGAACAAGAACATGAAGAAGGACAACCTGTGCTCCAAGTGCAAGCAGCGGGATATCTGCATCGTATTTCTTCCGTGTGGCCACTTAATTACATGCGAGGCATGTGGTAACACGTTGAGGCAATGTTTTTCCTGTGGAGCCCGTGTGCGTGGCACCGTGCGCACGTATCGAGCATGAGCATATAATTTGACAACTATTGTCAGTTATTCTCACTATTATGTTGTCAAGAAGCTCAGCATATACTTAAGTTCACCGCCATATTTTTAATCTAGTTCAAAAGATCAGCACCAAATACAAATAACGTTTTGTTTGTCGGTATTTTTTAGCCAAATCTGCTAAAGCTGCGCTTTTTATAAAGCTACATTTTTATTTGTCACTGGTAGGAAAATATAGACTCCAGTAAAAAGTTACAAGTGTATTTTGAGCATTATTGAAAAAAAAAGATCTTCAAACATGTGAAAGGCAGTATTCCATCAAACATGAAACATGAAAATAGTATATCACAAGACAACCATTTCTGAGTTTAAAACATACTCATGACCTGGACATGGGGAAAAGCGTCATATCACTTGCAGACTGTTGCTTATTTTGATAGATCCTGGCCAAACTCCTTCTGCAAGCAACCGCAACTCCTTCGCGTTGAGAGGGAGGAGAGAACTTTGTTAAAGCACAAAGACTGTGTTATTGAGTGTGAAATTGACACTATGTACAACTCCGTCTTTGATGTTGAACATTTTTAAAATTTGCTACCTACAGCAATGGCTACCAAGGCAGGTCGGAAAGCAAAGTTTTAATGCATCTAGACGAAAAAGAGAAAATCAGAAGTGAAATATGTACATTGTGTGATGGATTATTTAATTAAACTTCACAATTCCAGTTCTTAAATGAGAGTTTGGGGATGTTCCTCATGCTGCATCCACTTTTTGACGTGTTGATTACAGTCAAATATATGCCGGTTATGCATATTCTTGATGCGCTTAATTGTATTAGTGTAGTTAAGTGTAAACTTATATGATGGAGACCTTCCAAAGTTTTATCGTACCTGTAAATATTTATGAACATAACAGGAGTTATTTTCAGAAAGGTGTTCAAGTTGGTAGTTATTGAAACTAAAATGATGCTTAATTTTGTACATTATTTTATCATCCAATCATCATCATGTGATTTTCGTAAATACATATATACTACTTTTACTATTAAAAGTATTTGGCTGATTATAAAGTTAGCAAGACTTGATATTGACATTCAACTGACATTCATAAATATTGACTAACGTTCAATTTTAAATAAATGATTTCCAGCTATGTGTTTATGTACCTTTCTGATTGTACTAAATGGACCATTAACATCATTGAGATAAAGGAGTAACATAATTAAGAATACTTGCTCTTCTTATGTCCTATATTGAATATTGTGCCATTTTGTATTATTGTTGTACTTTGTAATTGTTAACAATATGCTTTCATTTTTCTTGTAATTATTGGGAAGAACAACATTTAAAGAAACATTTTTTGAGGAGAAACTGGTATTTGATCGCATTGTGGCATTCATATATTAAAGGCTACCTTGAAATTAGAAACTAATCTTAAATATCCTTGGGATCAAATTTTTCATATATTTGTAGCATTTAACGGAATAAGTAATTATTTTAAAGTGCACATTATGGATAATTATTGGTCATAATAAGTATTAAAGGAAATATTTTGACATCTATAATATTAAAATAATATGCCAGGACATCTAAAGTCTGTAAAAGTTCATGTCATTTTCATAAATGAGAACATCTAAACATGTCTGATGGTCGAAGAAAACAATTTAAGATATTGTCATTGTCTATGTCCCCAGCCTCATGTGAAAACGTTTGACATCGGCCATAAATCCTAAACCATCTAAGATATTAAAACAAAATGCACATAGGGGCCAAGGGCCATAAATATGTTGGGTTAAGTGATGCCCCTTGTGAAAAAGCAGACAAGCGTTGGCATGTACTGCTCTGCACACTTACTATGCTGATATTATACATTCTGAAGAAAAACTTGTGATAAAGGATATATGGGGGAAAACTATCTTTACTGTGATATCTTTACAATTACAATGTTCACCTAATATGTTGAAAATATTCATACTAATCCGGCAAACTTTGAAATTTGTTATTACATGATGCTTGCTTAAATCTTATACATGCTTTGAATTTAATATCATACTATATATCTATATCTGAGGTTATGATTATGAACATTGTCAAGTCTTAGTTCATACTCAAGCGGCAAAACTGCAAGTACTCAGTTCTTTGTAACTTTCCTTCTTGTCGATGGTGAAATTTGCTGAATATTTTTACTATTCAAATTAAGCAATTATTCACATTCATATTTTTATAATAAATGGAATAGAGACCATTTTTTTCAATTTGATAAAGTGCATTTCTGAGCCTTTCACGTAGTTAAGACTTAGACTTTTCATAATCATGGCCCTGAAGTTAACCTTTTTTAATGCAGTGGATATTATTAAGTATCATCACTATAATACATGTGGTTAAAATTATATTCAATCATAGGTACCGTATTTTCTCGACTATAAGACGGGGAAATTGGGTCCCGATTTTTACCCCCAAAGTAGGGGACCCGTCTTATAAGCGAGTCGATAAAATATTAAAAAAAGATTCAAGTCAAAATCAGTAAAATTTTACATAGGGTATTCGTCTATCCAGTATATCGTCTGCTGATACAAGTATGGGGCAATTAAGTAAACAACAACACGAAATATCTTCACCGCGCGTGCTCTGACGTCACACAGTGTACCGTTATATCTGCATTTTTTCTCATGGCGCGTGTCAGTATAATTAGTTTGACAGATATATCAAATCAATAAATTGGAATCTTAATATGATGTAGGTACCTAACTGTCAATTTGATTAAGCAAACAAATGACAATGCGAATATGAATCCTTTATGTTCGTCGCCAATCAAGGGACAATATTGCCTGAAGCATTATTGCTAAACAAACACCTATTTATGCCGCGGCTTTTCGCAGTTATGTTATTAAAGCCATTTATTTTGCCGAAGAACTTCATTGGTGTCTTCAATAAAAAAAAAACTAAAACAAACATATGTTGTTATTGATTAATTATTACAATTCCGATAAGTAACGACCTGTCCTGCAAACTTATGTACTCATTTTTAACCTACCTCCAAATAGAGAGCTCACAGTTGACTGCCATTTTCTTTGAGGAAAACAAAAACAGTTACCGCGAAAGTCGATAATTGTCCGTTGAGCTTGAACATTTTTACACATTAGGAAGAATTTTAGCATTTTAGATTTGCTTAAAAATTGACCCCGTCTTATAAGCGAGTCGAAACAAAAAGCACCAGATTTCATGGGCAAAGTTAGGGGGCCGTCTTATAAGCGAATCGCCTTATAGTCTAGAAAATACGGTATGTGTTCCTTCATTATTATTTGATCACTGGCTGAATTTGTTTTAAAGCTTTTCATGTCAGTTTTCATGTTGTCGCTTAAAATTATTATTTGTGTAAAACTTAAACATATATTACATTTATTGAATATATTCAACAGTCAAAACGACAAATCTACCAACAGGGGAAATATTATTACGGTTTACATGCTAATGAAAAATAACTTTTGGTGCTCCCTGGTGTTAAAGATTATTATCTAACACTCAAGCAAACTGTTATCCTCTATATACATGCTCAATCTTATCTTACTTTTTATCTCATGATTATCTTCAGTATTATCACTAAAAATGATGTGTTTAATTACACATGTTCATGATTGTAGTTATGATCTCCCAATAGTATGTAACATTTTTAACATTTGTCTGTTTCTAAATTTGTATGCTTTAAGCAGTAAAATATTCATGTCACTTCACCGACAACATTACCCTATTTCAAATGTATCTTAGTCCATTGTGTTTGTTCCTTGTTGTAAATATTTGTCTCCATTCATTTTGTTTGTTCATTAATGTAAAAATTTGATAATGTTGTTGCTTTGTCATATACACATGCTTGTAAATATAATAAAAATATTACCAGTTATCAATAATTAGGTTACACATTATATAGATTAACATTTATTTAGTTTAGTTTAAACAGTATCTATTTCAAATTTACAGATACAAAGTATTTTAACAACAATACAGCGAACAAAGATTGGAAAACAAGTTACTAAAAACTTATGTAAATTTCTTTCCTATTTGTATTTGAAAAAGAGACGCATCTCCATTCATTTTTTTAGACATTTTTGTTCATAATATTTAAATTATAATGTGTTAATATTTTCTATTTAGCTCCATGGTTAATTTGTAATTTGTAATTGTTACTGCTCTTTGTATACATTGTATGTAACGTTTATTCTATAAATAACGGGGTTGTCATGATATTTTACAGCTTCAAAAAGGTGAAAAAAAGGCTTAATTAATGACAATTAAAAAAATGAAGTTGTTGTCATGGTATGACAACTGCAAAAAAATGAAAATAAACAAATGCTTCATAAATGATAATAAGAAAATAAAGGGGTGCTCATTTTATGATAGCTCCAAAAAAAATGACAGTAAAGAGGGTTTCATTAATGAAAAGACTATTTTTTAAGTGTTCATTACTCAATTTTCTTAATATTCCTTTCATCTGAATATGATGTTTTCGGCCATTATGCCTGGTTTTTATTGTATATATATTGTTGATTTTACCTGTATGGTTTGAGTTATAATTGCATTCACATTGTTCCTTGTTTTTTTTGTCTTTAACATTGTCTTTTTGTATTCTCTTGTTTATCCTCTTGTAGTATATAGGCATTTGGCGGTCAGAATTATTTGTGCACTCATGTTTGACTATTAAATTATTTACTTGCATATTTATATAATCTAACCAAATTGTCCATTATAGGTGCCAGAAGATCTTATCAGCTTATTGTTTTACGATGCACATGGGTTATTTTTGCCATTAACGGATAAAATGCTTATATTAAGTGTGGATGTCATTGGAGTCATATAAAACATTTTTGGTATTGCTGTGAAATGAGTTTTATTTTCATAATTTCTTCTATGAACATTTACCGAACATTATATATTTTCTAAACTTATAATCCTTAATCAGACAGCTATATTATTGTCAAGTATGTACATGTGTAAAAGTCTGTGATTGTTAATGCTCAGTATAGTCAAATATCCGAGATAGCAACTGTTTATTTTTATTTTAAACATACATATTTTGTGCAAGCTTATAACAAAACATAAAAATAATGATATACCATGCCATCGGTTTGTTTACAATTACCTGTTCAGCTTACTTCCATGTTTCTATTATAGTCATGTAGTATTATAGCAGCAGCAAATGTACTATGGTGTAATATTTTAAAGTCAGTCAATATAAATGTAGACTTCGTAAATTGCCTTAGTATCTGGATAAAAATGCACTTTAATCTGCACGGAAAATGCACATTGATCTGCAACAAAAATGCACATACAATTATTAGTCTCATTTATCTCATATACAATATATTGCCACTTATGTTATATACCATATTTAGCCTGAAAGTCATACTAATTATATGCAATAAGACAGTTTGGTTGTAAGTTTTGTCAATGTTCTCCATTATAATTTGAAAATAAATAATAAACAAAAAGTTTCACTGTCAGATATGATTTTTGCCCACTCCACGATCCTTGTTGAAGCCGGTGTATCAGGACACACATTCCTAATATGCTTTATGTCCATTCAAAGACCCTTCTCAATGTAGAATGTGTTTCATGACACACATTCTTGAGAATGTTCAATCCGAGATCCTTGTTGTAGCATGTGTCTCAGAACACACTGTACTGATACGATTCATGTCCATTCAAAGATCCTTCCTAATATAGCCTGTGTATCATGACACATTTTACTGATACGCATTATGTCTACTCCGAGATCATTGTTGTTGTGCCCTGTGTATCATGACACACGTGACTGTTACGCGTTATGTCTACTCCGAGATCATTATTGTGCCCTGTGTATCATGACACACTTGACTGATACATATTATGTCTACTCCGAGATCATTCTTGTGCCAAGTGTATCATGACACACTTGACTGATACGCATTATGTCTACTCCGAGATCATTCTTGTTGTAACCTGTGTATCATGACACACTTTACTGATACGATTTATGCCCACTTTAAGATCCTTCTTAATGTAGCCTAAGTATCATGACACACTTTACTGATACGCATTATTTCCAATCCGAGATCCTTGTTGTAGCATGTGTCTCAGGACACACTGTACTGATAAGCTTCATGTCCATTCAAAGATCCTTCCTAATATAGCCTGTGTATCATGCCACATTTTACTGACACGCATTATGAATACTCCGATATCATTCTTGTTGTGCCCTGTGTATCATGACACACTTGACTGTTACGCATTATGTCTACTCCGAGATCATTCTTGTGCCCTGTATATCATGACACACTTGACTGATACGCATTATGTATACTCCGAGATCATTCTTGTGCCCTGTATATCATGACACACTTGACTGATACACATTATGTCTACTCCGAGATCATTCTTGTGCCCTGTGTATCATGACACACGTGACTGTTACGCATTATTTCTACTCCGAGATCATTCTTGTGCTCTGTGTATCATGCCACACTTGACTGTTACGCATTATGTCTACTCCGAGATCATTGTTGTTGTGCCCTGTGTATCATGACACACTTGACTGATACGCATTATGTCTACTCCGAGATCATTCTTGTGCCCTGTGTATCATGACACACTTGACTGATACGCATTATGTCTACTCCGAGATCATTCTTGTTGTGCCCTGTGTATCATGACACACGTGACTGTTACGCGTAATGCCCACTCAAAGATCCTTGTCAATGTAGCCCGTGTATCATGACACATTTAACTGTTACGCGTTATGCCCACTCAAAGATCCTTGTCAATGTAGCCCGTGTAGCATGCCACGCATTACTGCTACACTTTATGGCCGTTCAAAGATCCTTTTTTGTAGCCTGTGTTAACGCAACACAATACTGATACGCTTATGCCCACTTAAAGATCCTTGTTAATGTAGCCTGTGTATCATGACACAAATTATTGATACTCTTTATGCCCACTCCAAAACCTTTTTTTCTCGTAGCCTGTGTATCACGTCACACTTAACTGATACGCTTTATGCCAATTCAAAGATCCTTGTCAATGTAGCTTGTGTATCATGACACACATTACGGATATACTTTATGTCCAATCGACAATCCTTCCTGTGTTTCATGACGCATATTACCGATACTCTTAATGTCACTCAACGATCCTTCTTGTTGTAGCCTGTGTATCATGCCACATATTATTGATACGCGTTATGTCACTCAACGATCCTTCTTGTTATAGCCTGTGTATCATGCCACATATTATTGATCCGCTTAATGTCACTCAATGATCCTTCTTGTGGTTGCCTGTGTATCATGACGCATATTACCGATACTCTTTATGTCACTCAACGATCCTTCTTGTAGCCTGTGTATCATGCCACATTTATTGATACGCTTTATGTCACTCAACGATCCTTCTTGTTGTAGCCTGTGTATCATGCCACATATTATTGATACGCTTTATGTCACTCAACGATCCTTCTTGTTGTAGCCTGTGTATCATGACGCATATTACCGATACTCTTTATGTCGCTCAACGATCCTTCTTGTTGTAGCCTGTGTATCATGCCACATATTACCGATACTCTTTATGTCACTCAACGATCCTTCTTGTTGTAGCCTGTGTATCATGCCACATATTATTGATACGCTTTATGTCACTCAACGATCCTTCTTGTTGTAGGCTGTGTATCATGCCACATATTACCGATACTCTTTATGTCACTCAACGATCCTTCTTGTTGTAGCCTGTGTATCATGCCACATATTATTGATACTCTTTATGTCACTCAACGATCCTTCTTGTTGTAGCCTGTGTACCATGCCACATATTATTGATACGCTTTATGTCGCTCAACGATCCTTCTTGTAGCCTGTGTATCATGCCACATATAATTGATACGCTTTAGGTCGCTCAACGATCCTTCTTGTTGTAGCCTGTGTATCATGCCACATTTAATTGATACGCTTTATGTCACTCAACGATCCTTCTTGTTGTAGCCTGTGTATCATGCCCCATATAATTGATACGCTTTATGTCGCTCAACGATCCTTCTTGTTGTAGCCTGTGTATCATGCCACATATTATTGATACGCTTTATGTCCACTCCAAGATCCAAACATGAACTTACACAGAAAATGAGACAGCATTGTGACGAGGATAGATCTATTTATTGAGCTCAGGTTTTCTCTGGATTTGCTAGTTCAAGTACCTTCAAGTGAGAATATTATATAATAAGATACACTAGATTTTAAGTCTTCTACTTGCTTGTGTACGCAAAACGTACTACTTGCTGTTTTTGATTGACCACATCGAACCTTTTAAGATTTTGGCACTGTAGCTTCAGCTTGACTCCTTTGTTTGCAGGTGATGTATGTATCCGATCGTTGAGTAGTTGAAATGTCATTATCAGTCTATATGTTCAGTGTGTGTATACCACGTGATAAATTGCGTCATAAATGCTACGTCGGAAGGTAATATTTTGCTTCGATTGAAGACTTAAAACAATGATAACTTTTCATTTTCTTTACCATTTTAAATGACACATAGCGCAGTCTATGCAGCTTACGGAGCCCCGCCTTCGGTCTTTTACCAAATTTTGATTGAGAGTTTAGTTTCTTATAACACTTCGACAAACCTTTTCACGATACGGCCGTCTGACGGAGCACTGTCAAAACATTGTTTTGGAAACAGGTTTGTCGAAGTGTTTGATGAAACTAATCACCTTATCAAACTCCGGTTATAAAACAAAGGTGGGGCTCTTTAAGCTGCATAGACTGGCCTTTGTTTCATTTATATTGGTTAATTAAGTAAGCGAAAAGTTATCTTTGATATAAGTCTTTATTTTAAGCAAAATATTGCCTTCCGACGTAGCATAAATGACGTAATTTATCACGTGGTATACACACACTGATGTTAGTTTTACTTTATTCTTTAAGTTGATGCTGGGTCAGATGAAACACATATTCTATACTTTATTGTTGATACATTTTGGGACAAGTGTGCGGTTATGTGCATATATTTACACCTCAACTTCCATTCCTTAAATGAACTGCCTTTCGGCAATTGCGTTTATCAATCGATGAACGCAACATCTTATATATGTTCGGATCGCATTTGCATAACAATATACATGAACACTTTTGATCCTGTTATTGTTTGTATTCTGTCAGCAGGTCTCGTAAAATATAAATAAACATTTTAGAAAGTGTAAAGTTATTTTATTTTAAACGTATTGTTGCCAAAAGTGTTTCAATTTTACGCTTAAAAGTGATTTCAAGTGGTTTATCTTTTCTCGCGTTTCCCTTCGGACTCCACACACTTTGACCATCCCAATTGCGTTCATACCCCGATAATGACATCAACCCCGCAATTCATTCCTTAAATACACTAGTTAAAAAACAGACCACTCTTATTCCAATGAAATTGTGTTTCGCCGACCGTTTCAAGGCGGTATATCCATTATCGATGCGATGGGTGTTGTCTTTTTTTGGCGTTTGTATGTTTGTGTCTTATGTTTCGGTGTCGCTTGGGCCTTTGCCTTCTGTTTGTTGTTTGTATTCGAGTATATCATGGTCTGTCCGAGCTTATTGGCTTGACCCCACCGTGACACCACAGAGACTTGAATTGTGTTCAAATGCCGTTACTGACATGAAAAGAAATGACTGCAATTCTCAATCAAGCCAAAATATTTGAAGACTTTAAGAAACGGAGTATAATGCGTGTGCGATCCGTGTGCGATATCCTAGCTCTTTGCGAAGAGACGTATTGGTTCTTTAACCAGCTCGGTGTAAAGCACCGATATACGGGATACAACAATTCCTGGATTTTAACAAACACTGAGTACACTTTTTCCAATTACTACCCTTGGAATGATGAGCGCTAGGCTTTAAGGAGCTACTGATACCATAGTTTAACGTCTTTCAGTTTTGAAGCGTTCGGGGTTTGATTCTTCGACCTCCCGGACCGAAGCGAGTGCTCTACCACTGAGTAATCGGGGCTCAGACGCTAAACAAGATTTATATTTGAATTTTAACTACTGTGCTTTAATGTCTGTAGTTTTCATTGTAAAATTATATAATTGTTTTTATGAAAATATTATTCAATTCGCTTCGCTCCCTTTATTAAAACAAGGACAATTTCATTGTTGCATTTTAGGCTATGGTTTTGCACTATTTTATTATCACCTGTCAAGCCCACCTGGGTGAATTGAGTGAGTAGCTTGGGTGACTTGACATTCTTACTCTATTTAACCCCCCACACATGACTATAATAGTCATATTCGACGGAAGAAAGAAGAAGAAGAAGAAGAAGAAGAAGAAGAAGAAGAAGAAGAAGAAGAAGAAGAAAAAGGAGGTGGAGGAGGATGAGGAGAAGAAGAAGAAGAAGAAGAAGAAGAAGAAGAAGAAGAACGATGCCACAAATGAAATCTTGCAATTATCTGTTATATGTACCCATAACATGATAAAGTGTATGAACCTCTCACATATAAGAAGATTTCAGTTTTCAATATATTATGTTCAGTAATATTAGGTTTTCAATATGGCAACATATCATTTATCATTTGATGAAAAGTATTTGCTAATAAGTTTATAACATTCGTCCTCAAATCGTTTACAGGTACTAATATGCAACAGTTTAAGGCAGTTTATTAGAGAGGGATAACATATTTACAACAAAAATGCAATTTAACGCATCTTGGACACGAATGCGTAGCCTGACACCGGCATCTTATTCTTTTGGGACAGATAAAAACTCTGGAGAAATATTTGTCTTAAAACCACAACCACTATCGAAATTGCATATTTGCGTGATAATGCCCCAAGATTTTCTTTGATTCAGCTTTATTTGAAATCTACCTGTAAGCTTGATAAAATCATGAAACTGTTCTTCATTGTTTCTTTAACAATCGCACCGAACATCAAAGCAAACATGTTTTAGGTTTACTGTTTCAAAAACGGTTTGATTTAACAGACCTGATACTTCATTTTGTTACCCGATTCACACATACATTTATGAGAATTCTGAACATTTGAAAAGGGTTTTGGGTGCTTTATGTATAACGTATTTTCGCTCCGTGGTAGTGACCAGCTAGCAACTATATATGAATAACACCAAAATTGTATGTGATCAAAGTTGTACATACATAATGATAGCTGTCAAAGAACTAGCTATTAAAGAGTCAGTTCCATTTATGACTTCATTCGGAACACTTCGGCCATTTTCCTTGGATGTGTGCCGAAAAAGTTTGTAAAATGCTAAATAATAGTTTTATCAATTTCAGTGTTTTACTGTGTATTTTGTATGATTATGGGTTGATTAATTGCCATTGAAGTGTTTTATTGCATAAATAATTAATAGTCACATGATTCATTCCGTTTAACTGCTAAATTGAAATTACTACGCGATCTACTTGCAGCGTAGTTAAATGGAAAACAAACTGACATTGTAAAGCGTCCATATACCTCCGAGGTTGTTTTCGATAAAAAATGACCGAAGAGTTTCGATTGCTATGACTTTATAAAATAGGGCCAAGGAAGCAGCTTGAAAATAATAAGTTACAATGGTGAATATAATGCCCCAACTAGCGGGTTTAGAGGGGGCGCACTCGGCGTGCGCCCCCTCTAAAATCATCCAAGTTTACTTTTTTATGTCAATGTAGGAGATAGAACATAATAAAATACGCCCATTATTTTCGACTACAAATTGTTAAAATTTTCTTGATTCAATTACCCCTTACAGTTTATGCGCCTCTAAGTTACGCCTGCTCTAACGTCAATTCCTGGAGCCGCCACTGGGTCCATCAATGTTAATTGAAAAATAGATGCCCTTTTGATAAAAAATCCTTTAACTGTATTTTATGTATGAAACCCGCTGTATTTCTTTGATTTTAACTGTGTTTGCAATGACAGCAATAAACTTGGAACATTGCAAGAAAGCATAGAACAAGGGCCGTGTTTTATTGCTTATATCTGAATGCGTGAACGTTTGTACACATATATACACATAGATACATAAAATAAATAATATAAATATAAAAAAGAAAACAAACATGAATAACCATTTAACTTCAACAGCCTTTAAGCAAAATCATTGTTCTTGTCAATCCAACAAAGGAAACCGTAATGAATAATAATTTATTTATCCAAAAACAGTTGTATATTATAAATAAGCACCACTGAAGCAATGAACACATAGTTTATGAAAGGGTAAAACATTTTTTTACAATGTCATGGCCTTTGTTAATACAAACATTTCTTACAATGTCATGGCCTATCTTAAAACAAAGATTTCTTACAATGTCATGGCCTTTGTTAATACAAACATTTCTTACAATGTCATGGCCTTTGTTAATACAAAGATTTCTCACAATGTCATGGCCTTTGTTAATACAAACATTTCTTACAATGTCATGGCCTTTGTTAAAACAAAGATTTCTTACAATGTCATGGCCTTTGTTAATACAAACATTTCTCACAATGTCATTGCCTTTGTTAATACAAACATTTCTTACAATGTCATGGCCTTTGTTAATACAAACATTTCTTACAATGTCATGGCCTTTGTTAATACAAAGATTTCTTACAATGTCATGGCCTTTGTTAATACATAGAGAATCTGACACTCGTTGTCATTTAATACCAATTTTTACTAAACTCGTCCAGGAAAACTGTTAGTTAGCGAGCCTTTGGCGAGCTTACTAACAGTTTTCCTGGACGAGTTTAGTAAAAATTGGTATTAAATGACAACGAGTGTCAGATTCTTTTTATCACATGCTTTTTCCGGTATAAAATGGCAAAAAAACCCTACCTGTTTCACCTGCGAGGCTGATGAGCCGAATATCACCAAGTGTTGTCATTTCCCGCGCTACATGCATTGCAGGAATGTAGTACCAGGATTTATTTAAAACAGCATATATACCCGATCGTTTTAATTCCGTTTATTTAAGAATGCATTCTCAGATGATATCCAGTAAAAATCACACTGTAAACACTTTAATTTTAACGAAATCTTTCTTTCTGTTATACCGGAAGTGAACATAAACATCATGACGTCATCTAGTAGATGTGACGTCATAATGTTTATGTTCATTTTCGGTTAAAATAAACTAAATTTTGGACGCTTCTAAATTTGCTTTTTCAAGATATCAAGACGACATACTTTGTTATCCTCTTAATATTTAGAAAGAAATTCAACTACTCTAACAAAACAAATATTTATTATAGAAATAAAATAAGAATTGAAGGTTTGGTATACAGGAATATTACCAATTAGCAGTTCCTTTTTGCCAATTAACTTTTTATATAAATGCGGAGCGATATATTTTCTGACCAATAGATGAAGAGCAATGTTATATTACACATGTGTAATATAAAAAAATACGTGATGGTTATATTAAACCGGAAACAAGGTGTAGCATGTGATAAAAAGATTTCTCACAATGTCATGGCCTTTGTTATTACAAAGATTTCTTACAATGTCATGGCCTTTGTTAATACAAACATTTCTTACAATGTCATGGCCTTTGTTAAAACAAACATTTCTTACAATGTCATGGCCTTTGTTAATACAAACATTTCTTACAATGTCATGGCCTTTGTTAATACAATCATTTCTTACAATGTCATGGCCTTTGTTAAAACAAACATTTCTCATGGCCTTTGTTAAAACAAAGATTTCTTACAATGTCACGGCCTTTGTTAATACAAACATTTCTTACAATGTCATGGCCTTTGTTAATACAATCATTTCTTACAATGTCATGGCCTTTGTTAATACAATCATTTCTTACAATGTCATGGCCTTATTTAAAACGAAGATTTCTTACAATGCCGTAAAAAATAAAGCTAACATGTTTTTTTTTATATATTCATGTATGTAATAAGGAAAGTTTTCTTAAATAAGACAAAAAAATAACAACAACAGTTATCGAGTATATAAATTATTGTTCAACTATAATGATCAAGGTATAGAAATAAAACAGATTTATACAAAAAATAAAAAGTAAATTTTACAAAAAATCAAATATAAAAACATGAGGTAGATCTGCTTAGAATAGATACCGATAAATGCAATATAGTGAATCCCAATAAATAAAGGGAGCAATATTTGTATAAAGTAAATGCTCCAAAAAGTTGAGGATCGAGTATTTACCCAGGAAAGGTGTTTCGTGTTAAATGTATATAAATAAGCGTGTGTATAATGTGTGTTTTTCACTTGCGATTGCTCAGCCTACTTTAACACCAAACTCGTAGTTTATTTTACTTTAAAAGAATACACTAACGGTGTCATCAAATTGTGCTGAGATGGACCCGTGAAATATTGAACACTGTTTCAAAACGTGACTGAACATAGCAGTAACATAGTGCGGAACTTCCGCCGCCTTTTGCCCACCTTCCATGCGAAGGCGTCACGTAGCAACACAACCAGTTCTTTTCCTGTGCTAAAAGGCTCGGTACCAACGAAAACCTCTTTTCAACCTTCTTTCACTACCATAAGTACGTTGTCTACCTGTGACTTGTACACAAGACCCACCGGGCTGACCAATATGCAAATGCGGTCGTCGGTGGCGACTTTCGCGGACGTTATGAGGTTACTGGGGTCCATTGTCTGATGGCGCTTCGAAAGTTTGGGGTCTCTGAAAGGAACGCTGATTAACTTTTTCTGCACCATGTACTCGTCATCACCCGTTCGCACTAGGACGCTGTGCGCAACCTCGGACCGGTGTGTCCGCCCGTCAAATGCGAAAGTGATCTGTGAGTATACCCTGTAGAGTCCGGCTTCCGGCGCTACCACACAGGATTCGTTCGGGCTCGGCAGCACGCGGGAGCCTACTGTCTGCTCCGATCCCTTCCATCGTAGGAAACCACTGTCTTAAAACAGAGAAAAATCGTATTAGATAATGGTTTTTAAAAACCATATTAGCTTGTAAACTTTGTTTAGCGAAAATTCTTGAAGAAACACTCTTACTCCCAAATAAAGGTTCACCAGTCAAAATTGACGTTTTTTAAACATTTGTATGTATTGATTTTGAATAAGGGTGTCACTTTAATTAATATTAATTAATTAATAAAAAACACATTTATATTGTCCTTTTTAAAATTAATTTCCTATAACAGTTGAAGAAAGTCTTAGCTTCATTCTTTTAGAAATAACTTATTATGATTCAAGAAATTGGAGCTTGCAGGTTTAACACACGCTTTGAGTAAACAATGTGAACTCCGATATGGTTCCGTCCGTAGCAAAGTAGTTAAATTCTAACGTAAGCTATGTATGTCAGTATAGTAGTATAAATATTATGACTATTTTACAATCTATTTTTATCGATATAATAGCTCTGACATGTGCATACCCATCAATGTCTGCTGATCGAGGACAAATCTTCCGATTGGTTTGCTATGATCTGCATTGTCCGTATCTAGAAATTGAAATTCAAGGTTTTTATTGCAAACCTGGTGGGGTGTTTTCTATTTATATAATTATGGGGCATGTCATACCTGAAAGTTGTGGATTTTTGTATTCGATCGTAACTTGAAACGCGAATACCCCGCCGCGGTTATGATTAATACATACAGTACGTGTCTAAGTTGTTTTAAACGGGGTTTATGTTTAAAATTTAGACTACTGTGCTTGTTTCTGTAGTCTTTCATATATTAAAATATTGGGATCATTATCAATAATGATTTTATTTAACTACTCAGATCAAACCAATGTTTTTTACTTATTTTATTAATTTCATTTAAAAGTAATATATTGACTTACATGGTTCATACCAGGGCTTCTGCAAAGCTGTCATTTCATTGACCTATAAATAGAAACGAAAGTACGCGTCGGAATCCCAAACTCAGTATGATGTCAATCGTGAAACCGGGGACATTATATCAAATTAGTCCATAGATACATGCACTATCCTCTGTTGAAATCAATTATATTGAAAAAAAAAAACAACAGGAAAAAAAATAATTTTCACTTTATTTTAAAATAATGTTTCTTTGATAATGTCCGCAGTTTATCCCATTTACGGAATGAAGCCAGTCTAGGGGTGGTTTTGAGTCTATTTATACTTATACTCAGGCAAAGCTCATTCGACGAGGTATATAAGGTTATTTTTAGCCAATATATTTGAGTTTATTTATGCACCAGTCAATTGTAACCCCCCCCCCCGGTCCGGGGAATAGCGGGGACTTTGACTTTTGATCCAGCCAACCCCGGGTAAAATCCCCGGGACGAACTGATGGTTAAATCCCCGCCAAATGCTCCTGCACCCCAGGGACTCTAGATAAGGATAAGTCTCCGCTAAATTTTGCGCGAAGATAAAACCACCGCAGTCACCCGGCACTGCGGGGCCACATGGAAAGTAAAAACACGACCCATTTCCCCGGCTATCTCCGGTATACCCCCGGACCGGGGGGGGCCAGGGTTACAATTGACTGGTGCATTATTTATTTAAGGCATTGGTGTGTGTATTCAAAACGGAACGCTATAACCTTAGACTGGTTTCTTGCGCCAGAGCAGCTGTTAGTTCTTTCATTGATAAACATAAATTACAATTAATACACCTAACATACCGACGAATTTAAGATAGGCTCGGCAGAAGCGGACGATCTGCTCATGTAGAAAACTGGTATAAGAACGGTCCATGACAGCAGACATCCTATAACGGCGCTCACTGCTATAACCAAACACGCACGTCTACATGTCCATTCCTCACGGTTTTCGGCGACCGTTTGTCTCGAGGAAGTTACGGAAGCCGAAGTGTACCCATCATTTTCCATGTTTATTCCAACAAAAGGATTTGTGTTATTCGCAAGCAAGTTTTTATGCTCCACCTTTTACCTTTCTGCGTTCGCACTGTTTTCTCTGAAGTAATCGCAAGTCGACGCCTTAGGCCGGTCGGACGCGCCTTCTCCCACTTCATATACCCCTAATGCATCCATTTTCTTTTTTGTCAGTCTCTTTACTTCTGTCCCGTATTTCAATTCCTTTATACCTTCCACTTCTTTCGACGTTTCTCCAAAGTAGGTATCGACTTATTTTAACCTAATTCGTCCTTTATAGTGCAATTGTAAGTTTGGTTTTTCCAATAGTACTTGTTCCTATTTTTAGGTCAATCCAATGACAGATTCCCAGGATCACTGGCAAGCGAAGTCAATAGTATATTTTTTAAACTGAAAATATTAAAATAAATACATAATCATTGGCTCTATCTGAGTACTTTTAACATTTTTAAATAAAATAATTATTGACCATAATTACATCTTTGACCGGTATAATCATACCTGCGGTTGGTATACGCGTTTTAAGTTACCATCGGATACAGGCATACTGAAGTTTCAGGTACACGCTTATGATTTTGTACTAATTCAATTAGGGTAACTTGGATTAAACATTTTTGTGATATCATTTATTGTTATATTTGTAGTCTTTATGAGTTATTGAACTGCGTTTTGTATTTGATTTGTACTCACTGTTCAATATTTGACGAATGGACTGTCCAATAATCTAATAATATACAGTCATGTTTAAATGATGAACAGTCAGTGGAACTAGTAGTATGGTGTGATTAACATAATGTAGAATCAAGATGTGTGTTTATCGAATCACAGTCTTCATTTAAATGATTATCCTTGACAGCGCTGTATATATGGACATAATTCAACTGGATCCGAGTCAATTCCACAAGCCTTATATAAAATGTAGATGTATATTTAGAAAAAAAAACAGTTTTCCCAGTGTAGTGACGTATGGGGTGGAAGGTGGGGTCGTGTCACAAATAGGGAAACCAATAATGAAGCAAACTAAATTCTTTCTTCTTTCATGTCCCAAATTTGGTTTCCTAATAAAAACAACCATGTATAGTTGTATAACAGCCTTAAAATAAAATAAAAATAAAATAAAAACAGTAGACAAAACGCGAATAGTTAAGACTACTGACGCATTGTTAACTAAATCAAATTATGACCGAATAAGCATTAAATGTACTTATTTCAAATACTACTTATATTAAACCTAAGCGTCATTCTGTCCTAACAACCCTGTAGAAATCGATAAAAATGTACACCACTATTAAAACAGGCCCCAAACTGGTAACTCCATAATGCAACCTTTAAGATGTAGTGGTTTACATGACATTTTGTTTACCTCATACCCATGCCATTATAGGTTGCAAATTGTGGATTCAAACCCTCCCATGTCTTCCCCTATCAAAATGGACAACATTTATGATTCATACCTGGCAGTCGAACTCATTATACCAGGACATACGTGTAGTTGTCCTGATTAAACAAGTCAGTTAAACAAAGAGGCGCTATTAAGACTCATGATCAACACCATTATGTGTGAGTTCCAAGTCGAGATTGTATAACATTTACACTGGTTGATGGTCTCCTTCCCTTCTACATGGGAGATCTCATACCGACATTCCAGGGAGAACTTTTTATGGACTCCCTATTTCTGAAACACTTCAGAAGTGGTATTAGCTGGAACTATGTTTGGTCTGAAGAGGACAGCTGCTGCAATTATTGTCGTGGGAAACAGCAGACTGTGTGTTTGTATTTTCAGTTGACGGCGGGATTCCTGCCATGATTTGTGTATAAACACACAACCCGTCTAGCATGTGATATATATAATAATATACAATACATCAACCTTTTTCTGAATTTATTGAACTGATGAAGTGTGATTTTTGTGGTATTAATTATAACATGTGCTTCATTTAGAGATAAATCTACATCTCACGAACCAGAGTACCCAGGCCGACAGTTTTACCTGTGTTTAAAAACGACGTAGGCGCAATTTTACAAAATGATATCATTTGGTTTGTTTTATCAATATTTAACCATATGAATAAATTTTGTTATAAACAAAAGTGATGTAACTTAAAACAATATATTATACGTCAAGGAGAAGTCAAAGAGGAAAATCAAGAAACTCCAAAATCAAAATGTAAACATACATAATTTCGCGAATAGCTTAATAATTCTAAACCCTTCTCCACGTAAACCATTTCAGGAAAAACAAGCACAGAATCATCATAGGGTGTCTTGATTTGAGCCATTCGGAACTTCTCGGCCATTTTTATCGAAAACAATCTCGGATGTATTTGGACGGTTTACATAGTCAAAAAGTGGTACGTTTAAGTCCGCCGCAAGTAGATCGCGTAGTAATTTTATTTAGCAGTTAAACTTTATGTCTTAACTCTTGGGAATCTTAATTATGTTTGCAATAATATACTTCAATCAATTTAAACTTAGATCAATAAATACAACTCTAAAACACTACATTTAATTAATGATATAATTAAAAAAATTACGAACTACTTCAACTGATGTACCGGCATACATCCGAGGTTGTTTTCGATAAAAATGGCCGAGGAGTTCCGAATGGATTTGAGTTTGTGCGCAACCCTTTTTACCGTGTTTAAGGACACAGAAAAAAAAGCCAACTGGAAGTAATATACGGTTGCCTCAAATATCCTTATCGGGAAGAGGGTCAGGGGAGGGCTGGGGGCGAGGTAAATTATTTAATATTAATGCCAACGAAATGGTTCAACCATATGGGAATGTTTTGATGTTATTTTGTAAGATAAGACTCACTCATAGTTGAACAAAGACAACCCACAAACAATTTACTAAATCACTTAAGTTTAATATTGTCACAATATAGGTTGAGCGTATCATTATACACTAGTACGATATTCATCTAAACCATAAATGCATGTGGATTATCTTTCAAAATAAAATGTGTTTATATATAACTTATGATTGGGAATCCTTTTGTTAAAAGAAAACTAGTTTTTTCTTGCAATTTTTCCATATAAAACTTATATTACATGGTAATTTTCCGAAACTCAAAATCAAATTGCACTATCATAAAAATTATGTAAATAACGAATCCGATTCTTGCCATTCATATAATATGGAATTACAATGACTAAAATACTTACAATGCACTGTATAACAATTACCATTGATATTTAACTGCCTTATTTTGAATAACCCTTTTGACAGTTTCAAATTAAAACCACAGCTCGCTATAAAAACAGCTCACATCCTGGTTTACCAGCTTAAATGATAAACGAGATCTAGTGCATAACATGCGACATTTTCTTTTATGCTTTTCGGTGAAATATGGAGTTTAATCAATGAAGTAACAGCAGTGAAAATATCATTTTCTTTGCAAATGAAGGAGTGAAAATATCAATTTTATACTACTTTCAATAAAATGCATTTACTTCCCGATGAGGAAAACCGAGTACCCCAGTTGGAACCAGTAAATTATATCAAAATAATTATTTGATCTAGAATAATGATTGTTTATGTTTGATTTAAGATTTTTGGAAAAATTCAAGATTTCGTGTTTTAGGAAAATTGCAATCCCCTATTTTAACCGTTTTTGAAGCTGAATGTTCGAATATTTGCTTTCGTACAAAACACTAGACTCAAACAAATGGTTGAACATATTAAATTCGATGCTATATCATCAATTTTATATAAATTTCAAACTGTCTGTCTTTATAATGCAAACTCCCTTATAACATTCACACAGCCATTAACACCCCATCACCAATATAAATTACCAAACCACTCATCAATTGTCCACAACGAAGCGAGGTCTTACCCATCTTGTAAACGACCAGTCTACAAACGAATAGTAATGCACCAGTCAATTGTAACGCCCCCCCCCCCCCCCCCCAAGGCCCGGGGTATACCGGGGATAGCCGGAAAAAATGGCCGTGTTTTCAAAACCACATAAATCCCAAGTAATTTAAAAATAGAGTCGGTACTTTACTGAACTGTATCGCGTTACTTTCGCATGCTAAATATACACACACTATAAGCTGGGAAATCATAATGCGCTATTTTTATACAAGTAAACTCAGCTGAGACAGCGTTTAATCATGCAAACTGTTGTATTATTATCCTCATACAAGCACAGGGTTTTTCGGTGGAAATAATGTATTTGCCTATTTAGGAACCAGCTGGTGTCTAGCCCCTGTAATATATATGTATAATGAAACCATGTATCATAAAACGAACTCTCCAATCCAATGCTTATCCATATTTGTTACGTTTACACTTTGCACTTTTCAAGCATTAAATCAGTAAATGGCGGCTCGTGTTAGTCGGTCAATGTATATATTCAATGCTGAATTAAAAAAAAAACTTCGTACATTAACTGTTATTGTAAGGAAACTTTAGTGATTGCTTGTGGTCAACGTTATATTTAGTCTTATGAGACGGTTCTTTCTCTCAAATTTATTGTACATTTATTTCAGTATTTCAGCTGTCAGCCGCTATTGATTTTAATAAGTTGAAGCGGTATATATGAACACTGGCTGGTAAAGTAGTCGGAAGTTACAGACTGCCACTCATCAAACCTTTTTTAGTACATACTAACAATCAGTCGGGTTAGCGCAGTGGTTAGCACACTCGCTTTTCACCAAGGCCACCCGGATTCGATTCCCGGCCTGGGCGCATGTGTCGTTGGTTGGTGGTCACCAAGTCGGACAAGTGGGTTTTCTCCGGGTACTCCGGTTTCCCCACAACACAAGACCACACCCTCGCGCAACATCGTGCCAGCGAAAGTGATTAATATAAGTTGCAATAGCTTGTTCCACAATCGTTGTAAAAAATATATAAGATTAAACTAACAATCTGAAACCAATACTTAGTATGAATTTACAATTTCACCGCAAGCCGGCGAAGGAACGAAGGAACGACAGTCTATGTCATCGGTTATCCAAAATACGCGTCAGCGGCATCCCACCGAACTCCGAGTAGCAAACGGGTATTTCAAAAGAGATGTATTTTGAAATAAATCAATTAAAATACCAATAAATCTCCAATTTAAGCATAAAAACAACAGAAATGTGTGTATAAGGGTAAGATCGTAATCTTTTCATTCGTGATCAAAGGAAATCTACATTTATTTTTTCTCTCGTGGTTTTGCCACTCGTTAAATAATGTTTTCTATGACATGAAATGTAATACGATCTTTAACGCTGAAAGAAACAAATATGCTATATCTAGTTATTTTTATCTCTTTGATTTATTTTTCTCTTTGTTACAAATAATTTATTATTTTTGTCGTTTGTTTTCGGTAATTGTGTTTTGATTGCGCTTAGGACGCTGATGCATATGTGGACTATTGATTCTATTTTAACACACACTCAAAAAATGTGTTTGTATCTTCTTTTTACAACCAATATAGTTAGGATTGTACTTAAACTATTTATACCGTCCTTTACTTCTCGTTATAAACAAGGAAAGACGATGATATTTTCGGCTATTATTTCGTTCAAGAATAAATACGTTATATTTCCGTGAGATAAGGAATTGTAAAAAATAATATAAATTGAAATTATATTATATGAAAAAGCAATCGGTTTTGAATACGTAGACGTTGACGTGCATGTTGAAATTCCCTCGTTGATGACGTGGTCAACGGTCATCTTTATATTGACTAAATGATTATACCTGCTCGACGCACACCTTCAGCTCAGACAAGTACCGAAAAAAATGGTTACATGGAGTAAAATCAAATGATTAAGAATGGTTCGTTCAATACGCTTACTTCGCCGATTCTGTGACCTAAAGCAAAATCTAAATGATTCAGAAGGGCTCGTTTAATGGGCACGTCCCAACCATCCTTAATCAGGAAGATATTACTTCAGAAAATCTTACTGACTATATACTTATTGGCTGACACAATGTAAACGCAAAATGTGACGCAGGGAGTATCCGATAAGTGGAAGTAGGCGGACCTTAAAACACCCACGGCAGCTGAATTTCTAAATGATTAAACCTGGTACCTAATGACCTGTAATTTCATTTGCTTAACAAGTAGATCGCGCTTTTTGGTGAATTGAACAAAAGTGCGTAATCTACGTCATTTTTCCCCACAAATTGATAATTTTAGATATGCAAGAAAAAAATTGAACCGGATCGTAAAATCCGACCTTCGGGCACGCTGCGTGGCCGGTAACTCGGCAAGCCTCGTTACCGGCTTACGCGCATGCCCTCGGGTCGGATTTTTCTCTCCGTACCGGAAACACATGACTACCCGGAGAAAACCCACTTGTCCGGCTTGGTGACCACTAACCAATCTCATATGCGCCCAGGCCAGGATTCAAACCTTGACCGCCTTGGTGAGAAGCGAGTGCGCTAACCACTGCGTAAGCCGTACGACCTAATTTAGTACAACTTATGCTTTTATTTAAATACTTTAATCATATGATGGTATATATTTACGAAAAGGTCGTATCTGTAAAATTTCATGAACTTTAAAAGACGACACCTCACCTGATATGAACAGTTTAACCGTTTAACTTTCACAGGCTTTGAACAAAAGCATTAATTAAATCTATAAAAAAAACAAAAACAAAAAAAAACACACACACACAAAAACAACAACAAACAAACAAACATACGAAACAATAAAATGATAATTTATTGAGCAACCAACAGCTTCACATCATAAATAAGTAACGTGTCAACAATGAACACATGGTATACGAAAGGTTAATATAAATAATTCTTGTTAAAACAAACACGTCTAACAATGTCGTAGATTAATCAAAACAAATATTGCTTATATTTATGCATGACAACATGGACAGTTATCTTTAATAACTTAAAATCAACAAAAGAACAACAACATCAGTCGGGCTTAAATATAGTAATACACGTGCAACTACAATGATCGTCGTAAAAATTGAAAACTGAATCACACTCAAATGTTAAAATGTATATTTGATTTACAAACTACAAACCGGAGGTAGATATATTATGCAATACGTGTTATGGAGTTAAGAAAAACTCATCGTCGGCAACCACGGTACTAAATTTCGTTACACCTCATAAATACACAACGAAGCATATCGTAGATGTGTATCGTGGGTAACCGACGATAAGTAAACCCTAATAGTGATATGCCCCAGCATGTGTACGGTTATGTTAGGAAAATATGCACTTTCCTTAATTCTTTGTATAATATGTATTGTTGTTGTTATCGGTCAATGGAAAATCACACAAGAAACTAGCAACTTCCCGACATTCCAGGCGCGCTAGCCTTGTTGGAATTTTGCAACTGCCGACTGAGCAATCATTCCACAGGAATAAAGTTATTACAAATGCCAAAATGGACGAAACGCCCGAGGGTACTCGTAGCGATATCTCTTAATGGCAGTCACGGGGGGAACACTAAAATACTTGGTCACCCTAAAAGGGACAGTTGATAGCGTAGACGGACTACAATAGCAATAATAAATGTGAGCATTATGTGTCTGGACTAAATGCTCTAAAAGTTTGAGGGACGTGTATTTGTCCAGGAATATAGTTTTGTTTTTAATAGGTTACAAGTAAATATAAAAAATAGCATATATGTCTTTCAAACTACATTTACATCAAAGTTAATTCCAACCTCATAGGTGCAATGACGGTGTCATCAAATTATGCTGAACATTACCTGTAAATATTTTGACACTGCTTAACGTGGAGAAGCATAGCAGTAAACGTGGGGAAGTTTCGCCCCGTTTTGTTCATATTCCGTGCGTAGGCGTTACGTAATATCGCGACCAGGTTTAAGCCTATGGTTATGTAATGTGTTTCAACAAAACCTCCTTTTCACTCTTTTTCCACTGACATTTGTAAGTTGTCTACATTTGACTTGTACACAAGACCAACCGGGATGACCACTATAGATATGCGGTCGTCGGCCGCAGCTTTCGCGGACGCTATGAGAGAACTTGGCTCCATGGTCTGTTGGCGCTCCGACAGTGCGGGGTCTCTGTACGCGACGCTGATCTGCTTTTTCTGTACCATGTTCTCGTCATTGCCTCCTCGCACAAATACGCTGTGCGCCACCTCGTACCGGTATGTCCGCCTGTCGAATGTGAAAGTGATATGTGAGTATACCCTGTATAGTCCGGCGGCACCACACAGAACTTGCTCGCGCTCGGTTGCACGCGGAAGCCAGCTGTCTATTTCGACTCCCTCGATCGTTATAAACGGTTGCCTGTAAGATAGAGAAAATCACACAAGTAAACGTATTATATCGAAACACGGCAAGGGAACGTTACGGGTCAATCGTAATTACTCGGCTGTCGCCGGCAAAATAGGAAGGTAGCCTTTCAATCTACTACGTGTTTTATCCCGAAGCATGTCGGAAATGAAACCAGTTGTTACGATTGCCTATTTATGTTTTCTTTCATTATATTCAGCAAAACGTAAATTATGTATGTGTTAACCTAATAAAACATAAAACAATGACTGTATAGGAGTAGTCTATACCTGGCAAGTATATTTATTTAATTTTGTAACACACACTACAAATAATAAACATCACTCTCTCAATGGTTTCATGACCACGTCGTGTGGCAATATGTGTCCATGCACTTAAACATAGCATTAGCAAAATAAAAAAATAACTTTGCACAAAGCGACTGCTGTAAAAGTTCATGAAACCGCCTCATTTTCTCTGTACAACATTGTCATCCTCTCCCAACTTTCAAAATGACACAAAATCGTTTATCTGAAAAAAATATAAAACGTTATGAATATGTTCAAAATTCAACAATATCTAGACATTAGATGATTCATATACACCCATACACAATCTAAAAGGGTGGGTGGGTGGGAAAAACTACCAGTTTTCTCTTGTCTACTGCCCGGTATAACCTCGAATGACGAATGCACGTGTATAAACGGCTTTTATACTAGCCGTTTACTTATGTAAGTTAACTGACCATTACCATATATGGTAATAGTAGAAACAACCTTGACCATGACCACCATATATGTTAATAGTCGAAACAACCTTGACCATGGCCACCATATATGGTAATAATCGTAAATACGTTTTATTTCGAACCCAAATAAATACATTTATTTGGATTACAGCTTACCGTGTTCCAATTGCGTTACGGGGGTGTACCGCGAGTTTACGTCGGGGTTGTATCGCGAGTTTAATGCAAAACCGCAAGTCCTACTGATACTCAATTTTATATTTGAGGGCGACAATCCGAAAACTGTCCATTATGTCAGAGAAAGAATAGTGCGAGGCACTCAGTGCCGAGGTTGTTTTTTTCGCTGACATAATGGACAGTTTGAGGCGTTTCACTTACTTTAAAACATGTATACAACGAGGTTTAAATAATAAATTTCATGGCGCTATTGTCAATTATTGGACACTTAATCACCGTTTGAAAAGATACTAATCATGCAAATATTTTAGGCACAGCAAAATAAATTTACACTCATTTGTGTGAACATATAAATTGTAAATATCTTTTTGGCTATTATTTAAAATATTTTTTTAGAATACAACCTATATTTTCAGCCAATGAAATTACATATAGGCAATCATTGAGTACTAGGCTTTATCATTACGAATTTCAACTTTCGCGGGAGTTTAAAAATCCGCCCACTGCCGCTCATCCGAAACACAATGCTTGCAACAGATTTTGCGTTGACAATGTGTCAGCCAATGATGTTGTATTCTAAGTCAGATAGATTACCTGAATTAAAACCTTATGATTAAGAAGGGCGCGTTCGCTACGCTACAGCCTAAAAATCGGATTTTTATTAAAATCAACATTTTATAATTATTATTTGAACATAAGAAATAAAAGGGTTTTGAAGTATTTTTTCTTCAAATAAGTGCATAGTTAACACAGTACAAGAAACACAAGTTTGTCAACACGCGTCTTGATTCTACCATACTACTTTTTCTACTGACTGTCCATTATTTGAACAATGATTGTCCATTATTTGAACAATGACTGTCCATTATTTGAAAAAAAAGACTGTCCATTATTTGAACAATGACTGTCCATTATTTGAACAATGACTGTCCATTATTAGAACAATGACTGTCCATTATAAGAACAATGACTGTCCATTATTTGAATAATGGCTGTCCATTATTAAACCATTGGACAGTCCATTCTTAAGATATTAGACAGTCAAAGGAAATAAAGTACAGAACGCAGTAACCCATATAGAGTACAAAAAAAATGGATGACGTCATAAACATGTTTCAATGCGTATTACACAATGATTGTCATTATGACTATAGCACCATGGTATTTCAAAAGTTCCCTTTTATAATTCGACATTTTTAATTCTATCTGGAGTGGAAATATGTTTTGTTTTATCTCCTAAATGAAAATGTATGACATGTTTAGGTAATCAGTTATTTATTCTATAATATTATGTTTCAATAAAAATCAAATGTAGTGATCATTGACCAGTAATCCAACTAAGACATTCTATAGGTTTCAATACAATCATTCCATGGTGGAGGAATAAGTCAGAAATGGTGAAAAACAATTAGACATATTTTATTTATATCAGAAAAAAATCCCCGTCTCTGATTCACACTGCCAAATAGTCCTTCCAATTAGTAAATGTACTTTCCTCGTCAAAATCAAACGGAAAAAAGCCACGTTTTGAGTAATTTGTTCCAAATTTAATCCCAATAAGGTAGCTTAGTTCATTAAGCCAGATTTCTCATTGTGTCTATTTTACTAAATAACAGTCATTTCATTGTTAGTGAAATTAACGTTTTTACTGTAAAACTGGTGTGTTTTTTCTATTTATATATAAAGCTACTATTCTATTCTAGGTAATCCATAACAAAATATTCCTTTAAGGAAAACCAAGAATAGAAATTGTAGCCCTATAATTATATAAATAGAAAACAGGTTTGCAATAAAAACCTTGAATTTCAATTTCGTTTTCTAGATACGGACAATGCAGATCATAGAAAACCAATCGGAACATTTGTCCTCGATCAGCAGTTATTGATGGCTAAGTACATGTCATAGCTATTATATCGATAAAAATAGATTGTTAATGAGTAAACAATTCTATACTGTCATAATGACATAGATATATTGCGATTAAGTTTAACCACACTAACACGGACAGAAAAGAAGTTTACTTTTTGCTGATATAATTATGCTAAAGCAGGCCTCAACTTCTCGAAATAAGTCCCTTATTAATGACCGGATGAAGCTAAGCTTACTATGTTTTGATTTGGATTAGTTTGTTTAATCTTTTCATTATCAAGAGATTTTTTTACTTTCAAAGATAACCTTTATAATAATAACAATGAAAGGACTTTTATTTAGTAAAAATAGACATATTGAAAAATTGGCTTAACGAAATATCTAAGCTACTTAAACCTTTTTTGGAGTAAATTTTGAACACAATACTCAAATCGTTTTTTTTTTTGTTCCATGGCATGTTGACGACGAAAGTTCACTTTCTATTAAATTGGACTATGTGGCATAAGTAATAAGAGATGTGAATATTTTTTTCTAATAGAACTGTATCCAATTTCTCTAATCATCTCTGACTAATATCTCGACCAATAATTGACCGATTGTATTGAAACTTATAGAATGTCTTAGTTGGATTACTAGGCATCATGACATCAATGATCTCTAGATTTGCTTTATATTGAAACGTATTCCTTTCTTAACAGCAACAAATAAATTATTACCTAAACATGTCATATATTTTCATGTGCAAGATAATCCAACAGATTGGATAAAAATTGTCGAATAATAAAGGACACCTTGTGAAAGTCTTGATTCTGCTGTTTATAATAACAATCATTGCGTAATACGCGGTATAAAATAGAGTATCAGTACGACTAGCGGTTGTACCGCCTTACACTCGCGATTTATCCCCGCAATGCAGTTGGAACACGATAGGTTATTATCCAAGGAAATAAGCAATTGTAACAACTCAATCATCTCCGACAAGCTTCGGAATATATTGTAGTAAATATAATGGTCAGCTTCCTTTCTTGCCGGAGACGGACGTATCGTTCCATTGCCCTGCTCCTATAACTTGTACAACGTTTCTCTGTCCTACAGGCAATGGTTTGTTACGATAGAAGGAATCGGAGCAGAAAGCTGGCGCCAGCGTGCAGCCGAGCCAGAACGAGTCCTGTGAGGTGGCCCCGGAAGCCTGGACCCTACATGGTATACTTACATATCACTTTCGCATTCGACGGGCAGACTGACCAGTCCGAGGTAGCACACAGCGTTCTCGTGCGGAGGGGCGATGACGAAAACAAGGTACGGAAAAGCTGATCTGCGTCCTTTTCATAGACCCCAACTTTAGGACCGCATATGTGTAGAGATACTTCCGGTGGGTCTTTGTACAAGTCAAAGATAGACAACATACTAATGGTGATGAAAGAAGATTAAAAGTAGGGTTTCATTGAAATGCACATATGCTATTTTAATAGTTTTTTGTAACCTTTTACAAAAAACTGTACTCCTGGAAGAATACACATACGTCAATCATTTAGAGCATTCAGTTTAGACAAAAAAATGCTCCCTTTTATTATTGATTTTGGGTTTATACTCATCGTCGAATATCTCCGATACACTATTACTACCATGCTATAAATCGTGGTCGCCATTTTATTTGATTATTAAGTTAATTCTAATATGGTTATATTCTGTATTATATACTCTGAATAAATTAAATAGTTTTTTTTATCACTTTAACTCATTTAATATTGTTTTTTTTTGATGATTAACATTTTGCTTAAGTTGTACCGTTTTAAGTATGGCTTCTTTCTTTTAAATAAGTAAGGTATGCGGTTGGATAGCGATTTAGTTTCAAAGATTAGTTATGTTTAATGCTGTCTTTAAATGACATGCATTGTCACTCAAATTGACTTTCTGTGTAATTTAATGTCTGCAAATACATTTATCAATATAACACATCTAAGTCGGATTTTAGCGGCTTTATCGCTTCTAAGGGCAATTGATCTGAACAAGAAGCGCAGGGCAAGAGACCCCACAATGCAATAGTGATCGATATATTGGTCGCATTATCTGTGACCGACGGTGATTGGCTGTTGATTGGTATCAGCGAACGAACTGTTGGCCGAACTGCTCTCAACAAACAAAGCGAGTTTCCCCAACGCAAGCAAATTTCCCCAAAGCAAAGCGAGCTTCTTTAAATTAAGCGAGTTTCCCCAAGCAGTCGAATTTCCCAAAAGCGTGCGAATAACCAAGTGAACTTAAGCTAAGCTAATACAAAGTTATAGCGACAAACATTAAGCAGTGTTTATACTTAAATCAGCGGTTTGGCAGTTGGTGGGAAACCGAACTTATTAAACGAGAGAATGTCAACAACATCCTAAATGTTGTTGCGATCGAAAGGCAGCTTGGACGGCGGTAGTATTCCTACATCGTTTACCGACTCTGTGTTTGTGTCTGTCAGCATTACTGCAACGACGAACACGATGGCCACAACAACGGCTACGACTCCAACAGCAGTAATATTGACTCCAAGCCTTTTTGGAGCTGTACATGAGCAAGATGACGGACCAACTCTCACAAACCAATGACCCCCGTTGCCCGCCCGTTTGGTATCCAATATAGGACCTAGGCTAACTTCAACCTATCAAGGACCCCCGGCAGCCAATCAAGCCCCTATGGTTTGTATTCCATGCCACTGTTCTCTTCATACACCACTTTATACATTGATGGAACTGTTGAGAGGAAGTCACTCTTTTGGCCTTAAATTACCATTTCTCATGCCGTTTATCTTGCTTTTCTCCCCTTCACTTCTAAAGAACATTTCCCCGAACACCACGTTCACAGCACCACTTATTGTAGCAATTACACCATTCAACATATTTACTCATACATACTCAACACTTATCGCCCAAAAAGCAGCAGAGAAACTATTTAAATCTTGACAAAGTTGTAGCGGCGGCAAACAAAGACCGCGAAATGTACACGAGCATGGCCCATCCAATTCGAACATCTACCATTTACACGTCTGATTCGATTTGTATTAGCTCGAAGCTTTAAAGATCCCCGCGTTGCAAACAATTTAGCCGCATACCATTTATTCCTGAACGAAAAAAAAAGATCTGCGTAATAAACTATTAACTGTGATCTTTGTTGGATTTTTAAATGGAAGGATTCGTTTAGCAACCTTGTATCTTTTGTAACATGAATAATGTTGTACTCTGTAACTTTTCTTCATCAATTATCTGATAAAAATCAAAGATATACGTGTAAAAATCTGCAATGGTGAAATGTAGTATGTTCACGTTCTTATGGTGTTATTTATTTATCCACTCGTAAATACTTTACGAGTTCTGTAGACTTTTAAGGTATGATAAATTGCGTTTCGAAGATACTTTCTGTCACACTTATTCATGCTATTGATAAATAGGCATTTGTTTTAATTATATATCAACTATTTTGACAATACTTTTCTGCCTTGTGATGTTTGAATTGTTTTCATCATGTCATTGTTTTACTTAAAATTAAAATGTTCGTTTCAATTAATATTACCTTTACCGCATAGTTACATGTTTATGTATTTTATATTTATATACATGTGTTTACTCGCAATTTATTCTTTGCAGACTTACCATTCATTCCTGAACGAAATTACATTTTCGTAATATACTATTAACTATGATCTTTGTTGGATATTTTTATATAGGCTAAAGACGGACTGTTAGCCGAAATGCACATACCTCCACAAAGCAAAGCGACATTTTTTTTTAAATCAAGCGAGTTTCTCAAAGCAAGTGAATTTCCCAAAAGCGAGCAAATACTTAGTAACCAAGCGAACTAAAGCTAGGCTTATACAAAGTTATAGCGTCAAACACTAAAAAGTTTTCATAAGAAAATCAGCGGTTCAGCACTACTACTCTATGTAGCGAAAGTGCCATGCTGCGGGAAATAAGCTTTACTAAACTCCATAAAATGAATTGCATTTATTTAAAATCAGCCTTTTACTAGATCTACCTCATTTTTGTTGTAACTTGTTGATCAAATATAAATCTTTACATTTATTTTCACGACGATAATTATAGTTGTACATGTATTATTATGTCTAAGCTTGATTTATGTTTATTTTGTCTGTTACTTGAAAACTGTCGTACATGGATATTATAAAAAATCTTTTTAACTATGGCACTGTAAGAAGTGTTTGTTTTGATTAATCTGCATCACTGTTAGAAATATTTGTTTTAAATAATCTGCAACATTGTTAAAAATGTTTGATTAAATCAATATATATCACTGTTAAAAAGTTTGTTTTAACAAATGTATGGCATTGTAAAAACTGTTTAAACAAGGCATTTCATTGTATGAATTATTTGTGTTAACCTTTCGTATACCACGTGATCAGTGTTGGCACATTACTTATATGAAGTAAAGCTGTTGTTGGCTCAATAAATTATCATTTTATTTTTCTTATTTTTTTATTCATATTTGATAGAGTAAACAACTGCTTTTGTTTAAAGCCTGTAAAAATTAAACGGTTAAAATGTTCATTTCAGGTGAGTAGGTTTTCGTTTAAATTGTATGGTATTTTTCAGATACGACCTTTACGTAAATATATACCACTATGTATTTAACGTATTGAATTACAAGAGAAAATGTTGTATTGCTATTACTATTATTTGAGCGGAGTAAGCGCATTGAACGTTCTTTATTTATAAGATTTTACCATACGCAAACTTACGTAACTTTTTCCGTCCTTGTCGAAAATGTATGTTGAGCAGGTATAAACATTTAGTCAATATAAAGATGATCATCGACCACGTCATTATCGAGGGAATTTCAACATGCACAGAAATGAGGCTGCAATAGAAGACGGCTGCAGAAAATGCGACACCTGGATTTAATAGTATCAGTTCATCCAAAATAACTCTAAAGTGTTTATCAACTATAGCGTCTCCGAAATATAAAGTTAAAAGTGGCAATTGGTGTGAAATGAGGGCACAATTCAAAAGATACATACACAAAACAGAAGATGACATGTTTGTTGTCGTTGCTATCGTTTCGGAATTGGTTTTAAACATGCTTTTATTGCAATTAAAATAACATCTTCGGAATCATACCAAGTTTTAGATAGCTAAAATGGTGTATTAGTTGCAGAGGAGTAAGGAAATGTTGTTGCAGTAGTAGTAGAAGAGCCACTGAATGTTGCGAAGCAGGGAACGCCGGCTCCGCCGATGGAATATCCTCCCACGCTTTCACCGATTGACCATGAATAACAGATGACGGTGGCAAGTGCGAAATGTGTCATGCATGGAAGCTTTGAAAATAACCAGCACAAATGTACAATATGGGTCCATACTCTTTGTACAGGAACTAAACTATTAAATGATGGTGGAGAATGGTTTCTATCCAATAGCTTATGTTAGAATTGATGTATAGAAATGAAAGTTCGTGTGCGGTCAACTTATGTGAAAGGCTAGCCTGAGATTACATCGGAGTAAGACAACCGCCTGCTAAACTTCTGATATCAAACTTATTTAACACATCAAGTTGCTTCAAGTTTAGTTTTCTATTCCTTGGTTAAATAAATTATAATGTTATATTTCTAAGTCCAAAAACCATGTTCATTATATATATATTGTCCGATGACCTCGCATTATCCGATACACAAACACATAAAATCTGATACCGGTGATTTCAAATCTGAGAGGTTTAGGCTAATCACATATTTTGGTTCGTGTATGATTTGTGTGAAATTCTTAAAATTAAAGGAAATAAAGATTATATTAAACAGGGTAAAATGTTTCAGTACGTAGTTTGGATAGATGGAAAAATACTTCAACAATTGATACGTTTAAGGTTTTTTTTCGGAAAATTTGGACTGAATATACGATTCTTTAAATTAGATATAATGTTACAAAAGCTTTTTGGGGGTAGATATTTGTGTTATTAGGTCAAGGATCATGATTTCCCTTTATATCTTGGTTGTTTATTGCCTTCCAAGAGCAATTTATAGTTTTCATATCTTTTAAGCTTCTCAGGAAAACAAAAAGCTAGTATTTTCATGAAAATATTAAAATATTTAAACACGAAAAGTAAATATTTCTTTGCCAATAATTATCATCTCTTTGCATACGGTTTTACTTGACAGAGCATCGAGCTAATATAAAGTGATTGATCTGACAGTGATCAAAAGTCAGGAACAGAATTCTGAAATGAATGTGCTATTGACATGCAACATCGTGCGAAACAATATTTGGATTATAAATGTCATGAACTTACCTACTTTATTTACAGTAGCAAAGAGCGCTATGGTTAAAGCAATTAATGTATTCCTTACACGCTATAATTGTTTTTGTCTCAATTTTATTTGAGATAAAAAGATAAAACGGAATCACCGTTGTCATAGTTTGATATATGGTTCTCTGACAGACTAAACCATTATGCAATGCAAATGACACGAAAAGACTCAAAGGCTTTAACGTAACTATATTCTTACAAACACAAGGGATTCTGACCTATTATTTGTTAATAACACTCGCTATGTAAAATCGTTTACGTAATCTGGTTTCGACTAATGGTCTGTTGCTCAATTTACCTGAACTGAAAAATATATACCAAAAGTAATTGCTCATAAACGTAGAATGTGTAAGAAAGAGCTGTAATAAAGCAGTATAATTATATGTTTTTCGAAATGTTCATCTACATTAGAAACAAAGATATTTTCTTAAACCTACGTTTACATGTAGGTTACCCTCATATAACTTAACATTCCACATCTCATTGAAATTTCCGAAGGCTTTCCGCTCAGGATTCCGCTGTCAAACATTTTATTTTTAGCTCACCTTAGCGGTAGGCTGAGGTTGATCCATTAGGATCGATGAATGTCCGTCGTCCGTCGTCGTCCGTTTGTTATCACTTTAGTGATCATATTTTTGCATCAATTGTCACTAAACTTGGTCAGGATGTTTGGCCCAGTAATTGCTCGGGCTCCAATTTCTCGAAACTTCTTAAGCTTAATAGGCTTAAGTCGCTTATTTCTATTAGCCCAAATACATAATGAAAATGGGTTTTGTTAAATGAAAAATGGTTTATTCTGATTATCATACAGATTAATTCTGCACAATTTCTAATAACTCTTAAAGCAGTTAATATAATGCATACTATAGAACAGCAAAAATATTGAGCTTAGCTTAATCCTGTGATAAGGGACTTAAGAAGTTTCGAGACTATCATCTTGGGTCAAAAACTAGATCACAGAGCCCAAATTCGGAAACAACTTTTTAACACTCTAGAGATAACATTTTCAGCCCAAATATCCTGGAAATTTGTCAAAAAGGTTGATTCGATGATTTCTAGCTTAAGTTCGAATATGTGTCATCTGCAGTCAAAAACTAGATCACAGAGCCCAGATAGAGAAAAACCTTGTTAACGCTCTAGAGGTAACATTTTCAGCCCAAATATTCTGGAAATTTGAAAAAGGTTGATTTCATAATTCCTATGTCAGGTTTGATTATGGGTCATTTGGGGTCAAATACTAGGTCACAGGGCCCTAGTATTGAAAAGCATTGTTGTTTACATTTTCAACTGTTCATTTTCTTAAAAAATATGTTCACTATGATACATGTATTGCTTTATTCGTTTATCCATTTAAATAATTCAAAGTCTACTGACATATGTCAAAAACTACTACTTATACACTGGCAGGCTACTGACAAGTCTTGGAAGGGGTTTACAGGTCTGCTTAAAGTAGACTACTATAAAGTGTTGTTTTTTTCAAATCATGACCCTTGTGTCAAATTTATCCCTGCCCAACAGTTAACCGTTTCAAAAGGGTTAAAAAGTGTTGACTGTGCGGGGCTTGCCTGCTGAATATCCCGGACATTTTGCGCCCTGAACTCGCCTGTTTGGCTCGCTTCGTGAGAAATAAAGAGGCCGTGAGGAGCGAAAAAGCGTCTGAGCTTTGACTATTTTCATTTACCGAGATATGCAGAGGGACGGAGGTCCGCATCGAGCCATTTGTATATAGACAATTCTATTTGAGACTACACTCAGTCAGTACGAATTATTCCCCTGTCAAATATTCTCCAATTCACTCGTTTGCCATTACGGAAGTAAAAAACAATACTCTGTCAAAATCACTTGACTCGATAAAATATTGTACAATTCCGACTTATAAACGAGGTGATGGAAGGCAGTGTTATACTTGCTTTACGACTGGGAAAACCCCCCTGCCAGCTTCAAAATGATGAATATTGCAAGAATTGTCCATGTCATGTACCATTTAAATCGCCTCCAGTGGTTGAAGTCCATCAACAAGAATTGATTTGACCCTTTTACCAAAAAGTGGTGATTTGCGCTAAATTTATAACAAATTCTGTATGTACTGTGTCTTATTTGTATATTATACCACTACTACCCTACACTCTAGCATATCAATGGTAAACAGCCACCCTAAAAATGGGAGAGAGCCGTACCTATTGTCGGCAATATTAAATTAAGCAATGATGTTAACCAATTTTTATTTAAATATGGTGTAAATAAGTTCCTATTGTACAGTAAAGTGTTTAAAATGAGAGACTAAGAATCGCCGTTTTAATTTGGTATGGAATAACATATCTTTTAAAAATATAACACGGAATAGCAAGGCTGTTTGAAACTCATTTAATGTGTAACACATTTTATATTAGAAATGACGCGTCTTTTAACAATCACTTCCAGCACTCATTGCATTTATTTACTTTAATTAACAACACATCATTTAAACGAGAGCCTTGCTTTTGAGAGGCATGCTTATACTAGTATTTGTACGTAAATATTTCAGGGCTCATTTTAATAATTGAATGAGCCAGTAAGAAGTCGGCGTTTGCCTGAGGAACTCTTCGAACTAAGATAAAAGCTTTTCTTCTATTCTGCGTATATTTCAATCTTGTGCTGGTTTCAATAGATACTTTGTTATGTTTCTGCTACTATATGGTGGATGCTTTTTATTTTATTTCTTTACAATGGCTAGGGAATTTGACCCTGTGTGATAAATTGGTCGACAAGATGTACAAATTTGTGATTTCGGACTGGTTATTTACTGTGAAATGTGGTAAGACTTATCAATTTGGCGATACGAATAACACAATTCCTGTATACAAATGCATATCTAACAAACTCTGTCTATCTCGTGCGTTTGGTCACATGTGCAATTTAATACAGTTAACCCGTCTTGTCTCGCTTTTCGTATTAAAAAAGGTTCGGACATTACTGCTATTGATTCCTGTTTGGATGTAAGCTTTAGGAAATTGCTTAGTCGTGCTGGTATTTCTTTGCATGATAATTTTTCTTTGCATTCTTTTCATAGAGGGAGGCTACATTTATTTTAATGTTGGGGTCCCTGGAGAAATCAAGCTTTTTGAAGCTTGAACTCTGATTGATACTTGAGATTCTTACGGATTTCTAATTCTTCCTTGGTGCAAGCAGCTTCTAGTGTTTCAGATGCTTGAATAAGATTTCATTTAGCTGTTTGGGGGGCATTTTGCTGCGAGGTTTTAATGTGCCTGTCTAATGACTTACTTCTATCATGATTAGATATGCGGCGCCGCGGCCATTTCGCAAAATCATTATTCATTTATCAAACGTTATACAATGTCTTGTCTATGTCTCTTGGAGAAACGATTAGTTTACCACATTTAGCCTAAAATGCTGTAATTATGGGAACTACTTTTATGCGCAATCACCAATAATCGTGTATGTGTCAATCAGATCTAGACATCATGTTCATTTTAATTTTGTCCCGTCCAGACGTCCAGTATTGACTTGAGACCCCGTCCCACCCTCCCGTATTATTATTATTATTATTATTATTATTATTATTATTATTATTATTATTATTGTCATTTTTGTGATTTTTTGCAACTTATATGTGTTATGAAATCTTTGTTAAATGTATTACGGGAATTTGGCGGCGGCGTTTTATTACTTATATCTAATGATTTACTTGTATCATGATTAGATTACTGGTGTTGCGGCCATTTTCGGCAAATTATTATTTATTTCTTAAATGTTATACACTGTCTTTGTCATTGTCTTTTGGAGTAACGAATAATTATCTGAAGACATCATTATAGTTTTACCATCTTATAAGCATTTGAATTAAAAGTCGTCACAGTTGTAGTATGAATATACCCATTTTCCGAGTTATTGAAATCAAACATCTGTGCATGTCGTTAAGGCAACTGTTAAATAACATGTTTTCAAGAGCGTTCACCAACTACCGTGCGTATAAGACAATGTTGTTATTGCACGGTAAGAGCTCTTTAAACTGGTTACCAAATTGACACAGAAAAACAACAACTCGAAAATGGAACACATAAATTATACTTAAACCAATATTGTATAACAATTAAACAGCGTTTTCAGATAATACGAAGAAAAACTTTATCCTTACATTTTCTGTAAGTCAACTTGTTTTCAGTGGTAAGATAATACCAAAAAAACATGCACACGGTATATTACAGTTAAATCAATAATACAATGAAAACTGAAGGCATAAGTCCAGTAGTCGAATTTTCAAATATAAATCCTACTTATAAACACAAACCTATCAACACCACAAACCCAAAATCAAAATCCACATATTGACAGTCTCGCAAGAACACATGCGAAGTATATATAGGGCAAAACATGGCACTTAATATTATTACGTCAACACATATTGTATCTTGGCCTTGGACTTAATTAAGTTTATCAAGGTCATGAATATAACTAAAAGCTTCTATGATTCGTTCTCGGCTCCGTTTTCTGGATTAAACCGGTTTCGGTGTCATGTTTCGCGGTGTTATAAATGATTCACCTGGCCCCAACATTGCGAAAATACTTAAGTCTAATCTCAATCTCAACGCATTATAATACCAAAAGTTATTAAAACTCGAATATGTTTAAAGACCTTTTAAGAGCGCATTATATCATAGAATAAGTAGATTAAAGTTGGTCAAGACTCCAATGGAAAATATTATACAGACAAAATTGTGTTTGAGTATTATCCATTATTTCGTTAACAATTACTCAAGTATTTCAAGTAATTTTTTCAAGGTATAATACAATAAGATGTCAATAACATTGCTATTTCAAGTACATACAACGCGGCAATTTATTTACACTGTAAGTAAAATAGAAAAAGGAATGTATGCAATGATATGCAATGATAAGATGATAAGATCTGTTTGATAATGTTTGAGTAAAAGGCAGGAATCCAGACACTGACTGTATTTTGGAAATAATAGACTTAAGTTGCTTGGCAACGGACTATGAAACACATGTATATGGTAATACCGGCTTCATTAATAGATTGCAAACAAAAAATGTCCTTATTCTATCAAAATATACAGTTGCAAAGATTAGAATCTGAACATAAATTTCATTTGTTTTCTTTCGCTTGAAAATATTTGATAATATGTTGAATGTCAGGAAACTGTGTGAATTAAGGGATTTTTTTAATAAATACCTTTAACCCTAATGATCAATGATTCATTTGGTTATACTGTAATACTTGTGTATCAAAAACCAATTTGAAGAAACCACAAATTAAGATGAAACTCTCCGTTTATTAGGTCGTTGTCTTAAATGGTAAGTGCAACCCTGTCAAAGACCCCTAGCATCTAAATGGTGTTTTTATGTCGACAACCACTCACCCTCTGTGATGCTCCCTAAGGACCAATACAGGTTGTTCCGATTTAAAATGTCGATCCTACTTATTTTGAACAAAAAATCCCCATCTTGTAATGATGTTAAGTGTTTCATACTCTTGCCTGAATAGTCTTTGAATGGAAAGTCTAATTGCCTCGTTTCATTTAAGAGACCACTGAAATTGATTTGATGTTATGCTTGCCTCGTAAAATATTTTACTGTTAAACAAATTTGATGCCCATCACGTAAACATGCCGTTCTGATACTAGTTGATATTTTTTGAGACATATTTTTGTATTGTTTTATGTAAATAACATTTCCGTCTCAATTTTTGCTTGTAGTATCCATCTTGCCAACTTTTTGTAGTGGGCTGAACTATTTTAAATTGTGTCTTACTGTTCTTCTATACGATGAAATTAATGCCCATAGATCCGATCAGGCACCTTGCTAAGAACTTCACATAGCAACTTGGATTTTGGTGCAAAATCGGACTATTAACATATATGTGATATGTTCTTGATCCCGCCAAGTTTCATTTTCCATGGTTACTATGGTTGAAATGTCGTGTAAAGGGTCGTAAGTCTTCTGTTTTTCAACGAAAACAATGTTGAGTGATTGAGATATCATTCGTTGCCTTGTCATCATGCAACTCTGACTTCGGTTATCAATGAAAGATACAAAACATTGTATCGCACATGGACGATTGGTAGAATAACCTTAACGTAACATGTTACCAGTGACAATTCGCAGGCGTGAATCAGACTCTGGCTTTAATAAGTCTAGTAATATTCCTTTTATGAGTGGATAAATCAACAACAACAGACAAACAGAGCGGTGAATTACCCTTTCGGGGCTCTACGTATAAAACGTGCTACCTTTGTTGACAAATTTGATGCTTAACATATTTTATGCCATTGTAAGTCCTTTACTTAATTACTCCTCTGAAGTTTGGGATTTCCATAAAGCCCAGGCTATGTAAAGAGTACAACTAAAATGATTAAAACACAATAAATGCGAATTTGCAAGATTCTAAAGAAAACACGAACAATTTAGTACTGGTTTATTGTCAAAGGATTTTCTTCGTCTCTTATTTATTGGGTATTTCATATAAAATATGTTTATGGCGAATAAATAAACTTTTTTTAAATTCTATACAGTTGTTGAGCTTGGATTTGCATATTTATTTGCATGTAAAAAAGTAACCAAATTACAGACAAAAACTTTTGTTCGAAAGACTTTATAGTAATAAGTTACGACAATGTTATAACAATACAGTGTTAATTTCAAGATTTGCCAATGAAGACTATTGATTTTGTAACAACAGCAATAGGTAAAAGATATTAATAACATAAATATATATATAAATATGCGTCAAGTATATTTGAGGTTAAAACATTTTTCTTACGATCTCTTGCGATACGGATTCTTCAACAAGCAATTCGAAGTGATACAACACCACGGATCAACAGACTAACCTACTATTTACGATGAACAACCGATTTAATAATTATTTCATGCTTGTAATTTACTCATTTATGTTATCATTAAATGACATCTTGTATATTATTATTATATTTTTTTTGCAATGTTCTAGTTGAAATTACTCAGAGAACTTGACAAGAATATAACTGACATGATTTTGTTAAATGGTTTAGTTCCAATTTTAAAAACACAGAAAGAAATGACAGTTTCAATTTGATTAAATGTTAATCCCATTTACAAATGAGAAAACGAGGCCAATTTTCTGAAAATCCAAACTGGCACACATAACAATTATTTATTTAAATTGACAACCCAGTATTCAAACGTAATTCTTCTTTCTAAAATTGTGTTGTTAATATAATATTTAAAAAGAAAAGATGCGCCATAATGCCCTTTACATGTTTGTTTTCCACATTTTAGACGAAAGACAGCTGTACAGGAGGAACACTATATGTTTTAGAAAACTTCCTTCTTTAACCTATGTCCATAGATTATCATTACTGGAAAACTCGGATCCACCATATAAACGTCGATTACTTTTCTTTTTTATAGAAAACATCGCAATTTACTGTACTATCAAACGACCTATTTGATGCATAAATGGTATCCATACACAATGGACTTTCACATTACACTTATTTTACTTCTAATTTGCATTCTTACACGGATGATATTTACAGATTCCACAACATTTATCAAGCAAGTGATTGACCTTAAATAATGCAAATATATGAAATTAATCATATTTATTAATATGGTAGTGATTTGAAGAAAAAACATATCATGAGAATGAATTCCTGTAAAGTAGTACATTTCTTATCCAACCGTTACCCGTATTTCAAACGAATTGAATGATCCAACAAATTTCTCAGGCATACCTATTACAAGTTTGTTCTTGAACATACTGTTTTCATTTTTACTACATATTTCAATTAAAGTAGGTCGATCATGTTATGCATTTTAAGGCTTTTTTAATTTTCTGATAAATCTCACTGACTAGTTTCAGGACGGTGACTTTGTGTCAAAGCAATGTTTCTGAGCACAGCTCTGATATCTCAGTTTACGTTTGGTTGGGTTGTTATGAAGGTCAACTTCATGACTTGGTGTTTAAAAATAATAAAATAAATGCCTTCTTTTATGTTATGGCCACTGTTGAGGCCTCGTTTGTAAAACGTAATGCATGATAAATGCTTATACTTATCGCCGACTTCACATGAGAATTCACAATGTTGCAATAATACCTATCACAACATCGTAATAAGATACAGCAACAGAACATAATCTGTAAATTTCTGATGTTGATTATAAAAGAATAATAACAAAATATGATACCTTCGTGTCTAAAATAATATTCTACCAGGGTTCGTGCTTTCGGACAATATCAATTTCTCTTTGTAACAAACACAATCTAAAAGTCTATGTTTGGTTGACATAGATAACATATGTTTTCGTTTTTACCTAATTATGCTCACCAGATCCCTTGTCTAATTTGAAACCATTTTCTGTCATTTCCTTTAAGCATTAAATCAGTTTAACTGAAGCTAATGAGGGTATAAACAGAATTACATGTCAACTTAATTAATTTTGAAACCGTAATTTAACTAATCTTAAGATTGCAAAACAATAGTGTTCGTTACATTTTGTTCAGGAAATGTTTTTTCTATGTCTGTTCATTACTAGGGATCAAACACATATTGGCTTTGTATTGCAGGCCATTTTCTGATGACAACTACTAAAACTAAATTTTTAATTCATTAACATCGATAGTGAAATGATAAATTCTGTCTAGATTATTTTCCAAAATGGGCATTGATCAAAGCACTGAAATATTTTTTTTTCATTTTTCATTCTTATGTAAGATTGTTGGCAACGTATCATGAAAAACAGTAACATGGTAACAAAGGCTGAATGAACAAATTACGAACAAAACATCTTATTCATTAGCAAAATCATTCTTTTACTGTTATTGAAATAAACCCATGCAAAGGTTAAGTTCTGCTATTTTTGTTGTTGGATTGAAAGGGTTTGATTGAGTGTTAAACGTTAGGAAATATGTATGGATTCAGTGAAATGTTTAACAAATGCATATAAACATTGTAATTTATTGTCATTATAATGACAATAATGATGTTTTTGTTCTCAACTAGAATTTGAACTTTATTTGTTTAAATAATTCCTTGTAATTCAATATTGAATAATAGCACTGATAACAAATCGATTTCGAATACAGCAATTCGGAGGCTGATGCTTTTATCAAGGCGTCCTCTGATTATGTATGCTGTTATTCTTGTTTATCGAAAACAATTTAAAAGATAACACAAGCTAACATGATAATATAGATTGATTACGGCTGTGAAGGTACGTGCGCCACTGTTAACGACCTCTTGCATCAGAATGGTGTTAAATGTTGAGAACAGCTCAGTCGCATTCAATGATCCCCTAGGTCCGATAATGGTGTCATGAACTATACTGTCGAACCTACCTTACATACACAAACTGGAGTTTCGTGATTCTATCTCGTGTGTGAATATTTATTAATGGTCCTGGTGCCAGTCAACGAGACCACTGTAATTTTTTGCTGTTATACTTGTCACGTAACCGTGTCTCGTAACGAGTATCATTGTTACAACTCAAATGCTAATGACGTGAATGTGCCTATCTTGTCAGAGTTGAAATTGTCGAGGACATACTTTTTTCTGTTGTGTCTGATCAAGGGGACATTTGTGCTGATGTTTTATTGTATTCTTTCTAATAATCGCGTCGTAAAAGTCATAAACGGGAACAATGCGCTAACAAGGCCTGAAAATGTGGTGCATGTGATGGGGCGCTAGTTTCTGGCGAGCAATAAATATAAAGTTGTGTTAATGTGTTGACATTGGCGTCAAATCAGTTGGCGTCGCCTCTCACTCACTATGTTTGAAATAAAAACAAAACGTTTCAACCTATTTGTAAACAAACGTCCACATGCTTAAACGTGACCCAGTACAATAGGCACATGTTTAGAAAGATTTTGCCTAAATGGTGTTCGAGTTGTGTCTCCAAAGGCGAGCATTTTGGCATATGCTTGTTGTTCTCGTATATTAATTACCGCTATTATAGTGGATACATTGTATAGCATACTTATAAATAGTTTGGTTATCATCCATTGTTCTATTCAATTTAAGAAGACACTAAGTTATAAGACAGAAAAACTATAACTAAATGTAAAATCCATTTACATATGAGAAAAGACGTCACTTATCCAAAGCATTTAAATTTAAAATAATTTGGCATTAGTTTAATATGTTAATCATGCTTTTTACTTGACAACCCATTCTTTAAACGAGATTTATGGTTGCCTGATTGTCTAGTTTGGCTAAGACAATTGAAACAGTAAACAGATGGTACCGATTACGTTTAAAAAGTGCATGTGTACTATCTTGTGACGTTTTTGTTTCGCTCATAATGGAAAACAGCGAATAAACGCTGTCTTCAACTATTCCGTTCTACCTACAATTCGCATACCACGTCGTTAATGCTCAAGTGTTTAAGACTCATACGAAATGTTGATAAAGATATGAAATAATACGTCCTTCCCGTAGAGCGAATACTATAACTATATTTGGAAATTATTATCCCAATTACACGTTTGAGGCAGAAAGCGTGGGTAACATTAGCGACTATAGGCTTGGATTAACAGAAAAAATAATCCTTTAAGGCATAATGATCGGGCGCATTTTATCCTTTGATCTGTCATAAAGACGTATTGCATTGTTTTTGACCATCTAGTTTCTGCACTAGAAACTATGGGTAATTCGTTGCTACATTTGCCTTGTAAAGTTATCGTTTAGTAATACAATTACCAAATTTAAGATAATTCCAATTACGAACTCATACAAATGATCTATATACTAATGTGTTGTATTTTACTTTAGGTACAAGCTATAACGCACACGGAACAGATGTGACACAAAATTGTTGTTCAAGAGTACAATATCTAGTACATGTAACTGGAATTTTAGACTCCAAGTTAGACTATCACTTATAAAGTTTATCTTGTGGAATCAATACCATACTGACCTAACAGGAAAAAAAGTTTACAATAATTATGAAGGAATACGGTGTTTTATAACATAATAAAAACTATATCTGATCCATATGAGGTTGATAGCATGTTATGTTAATCTGAGAAAGTTAATGTCAACTGAAGCTTTAGCCAATCTTACCATACAAGTTTCGAGTGTTAACATTATATGCTCTCCGTGGGATCTGATATAGTTCTTATTATGTTATAAGACACCATATTCTTTTATAAATATTGTGACCTTTTTTCCTGTAAGTTAAGTGGGATCTGATATTTTACTTTTTATACCGAACACATATTGTTTACACCGGCTACATCTGCAATTATTGTGTTTGATTTTAAAAGGTGGCAAAACTATCGTGATTATTTTTCTCGAGCCATTATGACGTCACATTATGGACTTATGTCCGGTTTATCTAAATACGAGTACATATAATTACATTTTCTCGTACACTTACAATTATGTTTTCCCATTCGGAATTAACCTCGAATGTATATGGGCTGTTTACAATGTTAGTCTTTTAACGTTCTGACAGAAGATTGCGTTGTAATTTCAATTTTGGAGTTAAACCTAAGAACTTTTTTGTCTTAGGAATATTAACTATTTTTGCATAATACAAATCTTTGTAAACCAATATATTAACTATTTTTGCATAATACAAATCTTTGTAAACCATTTTGTATTTTACCCTCTGACATTATGGAAAGGGAGTTTCTATTGGTATATTTTAAAAGTGGCTTTGCGGCCAGGCGCTTTAGAAAGCAATACATCTATTTTAAGACTGCACGCAAGGTTTTTATTAAGCATTATTACATAAGACAACGGGAAAACTAATGATGACTTTTATAAATGTTATATATAAGGCATATCACGTAGTAAAAAAAATTGAACCTGATTACAGATCTGTTTTTTTTTGTTCATCATGAAAGCTATCAATTTTGCTTAGATTAAACTTTTTCTCAGTCAACATTATGAATTGTTTCCCTCTCGCGCGCTTGGACATCATCGGAGTTTACAAAAGTTATCTACATGAGGACGCCATTTTGTCTGTATCCAAAATTACCATAAAACCCCGTATATTATTACATTCATTTGTCTTATGCTGTTATCTCCGCCCTATCAAGATTCCTCAATCCAGCTGAACCAGTCCATAGCTCTCACATACTGGTTTAACCCCACTTTATTTCTTACGGAGTATTCACTGACCGTGTATAGACGGTTACTCCACCTTAAATTACATTGACGTTTGTTTGTTTTTAACCGTTGAAGGTTTTGTCTGGTTGTGTATTTCAATGTTTGCTGGACCTTGATCAGTGTGCCTTTAAACACAAATATTAAATGTTTAAGCTACAATGTTTATCCAGGCTGCTTCCTTTGTTTTTATACCATAGCATATTGAGTTGGCAAATGATTGTAAAGATGTTCGAAATTAATTAATACGTTTGTGTTCTACTGAATTAAGAATTTCACAGGAACGTGACAAATGTTCCCGAAAGGCCTCGTACGACACATTTATTATGAAACATATTCTCATACTGACCTTTAAAAGCAGTTTGTTTATATGTAGGGCATTATTAAACATGAATGTTTGAGTTTTGTTGCGATGGAATGGAATCGATACCCGTTGACGTTAACGTCACTAATTAATTGTCATTATTGTAACGAATCAAGCAATGTAGAGTAGAGTTGATGCGTTCAAAACGGAGAGGAAAGTTTTGAGTGTCGCGTGCTCACTAATGGTAGCCCAAAAATGTTTTTCATTTGACAAGCCTGACGCCGTTTGTTTTGACAGCGATAATTTTGCCTTTTTTATCATACGTAACTATTTTCAACTTGGATAAAAATAAAAACACGTTTAAATAGAAACCAAACATGAACATTAAAGAATTCGGACTCATAATTTTTGTACCGACATGAAATCATGTATAACAATAACTGAAAGAAGACTTATATATTTATCTGAGAAACGCGAGATAACATAGCTGTGTTTATGCGCAAAACAGTTCAACCTTTAATTGCTTTTGTTCTTCTATTATCACTGAAATGATGCACACATAACTATGTACATTAACAGAGTTAAGATATATTTTTGTTATACTCTTGTTTAACTGTTGGCATCATAAATTTCATGTTCAAAACATCTTCAAAATGAGGTATTTTGTTCATTTGAACTAACATAACAAACCAAATCAAAAGTATGCATACTTATTCATTCCGATTCTTGTACAATCATTTAGTTTTTTCCTCCTTGCAATTTGAAAAACAAAATAAATGTAAGTTGAATAATAGTGTTTTACATACAATCTAAACATTTCTTTTTCCGATAAAAGACATACGTAAATCACGGCATGATAGAACCACGCTTGGGGTTGGAAAATAAGCAAATAAATAATTTCAATATCGACTTTTATTAAGATAAAATAAAGTTTAAATACTTAAGTAATTTCATGATATAGCTACGGCCTTCTGAATGGGACACAAAATGCAAATATATTCTTAATATAAAAAAAAAATATTTCAATTAAAACTGCAGGCACAATCCCAGTAGTCCAGAATTACGAAGGCCTTACTTTAAGTAGCAAGTTTCAAGACCAAACATACACTTCAATGAGGTGCCCACAATATACAAAACGACAGCATCGAGGTAGCGTCGGGAAGGTATGGACAAATTTGACAGGATGATTTAACATGCCTCAAACTATATGTATTAACAAAAATCGGGTTTATCCTTTTGGAACGGTCAGCTAAACAGGAGTTTAAACAAATTTGTGCACGTGCAATCTCATGCAATGTATTAAAGTATATGCCTCATCAGCTTGAAGACAATGAAAAATAAAGTTACAAACAACATAACCTAAAACATTACTTGGCTCGCGGACTGGTAATAAAGCATGTGTGGCAGAACTTACATGTAGTCTATTGTCCTAAAACTGCTTGCTGTGGCTAATAGAAAGGAAGGGTGTTGGTGATTAATGTGTCACATCTTCTAACTATTCGGGCAAAGTACGCAGAACCTGTTCGTACAGATTGGAAAGACTTAGGAAACACCAAAAAGGTATTTCGTTTCGAGGATTAGCCTAAGGAAACAAAGCTGAAAAAATGTTTGTACGTCCGCATCTATATGTACCCTGCAAACCAGGTATCTGTTATTGGCAGTACCGTTTTTAAACTTCAACCAACTATAAAAGTCATACATAGTGATTCACATTTACAAATTTAATAAATTTATTTTGTAAAGGGAAGTAACCGATGCGTGGGGTTTATTTAATATAAAACCGGATTTGGATTGATGTTAATATTTCCTACATAATGGCGGCATCAAATTAAAGAAGAGGTATAAATTTTATTATGAAAAAAGTAACATTCCCAACTAAACGGAACCCGGATATCCACGATTTATTTTCAAAAGATTATAATTATTTCAAAACAATATCGCTTCAATGTAGATGTTGGTCAATATGAAACAAATGCAAGTTGCCGCTTTATAGAGTTGTTTTGCAAAAAAAGCTATAATATGAGTAAAATCATAATACAATAATAATTATTTGACCTGATGTCATCAATTATGTAGTGGATAGCCTTAACCTTACAGGGATATGTTTCAGGATGTGATCTTAAATGATGTTTGAAAGTCATTTTTGACCAAATACTGACAAAAACAGCACATATTGGATAAATGTCTGGTCACAGTCAACGATTAGTTTAGAAAAGAATATGGAAAAAAGCAAATACTGAAATTAACGTTAAATCATAAAAAATGGTCATCACAAAAGTTTTCAAATTCTATAACAAAATAGACTCCCTATTGTAGACTATCTTTACAAATATGTATGTATTGGGGACATCTGGTTTCTTTCTCTTTCCAATAAGTTTTCTTCTCTTTTCCTTATTCTCTTCATGATACAAAAAATACGCGGTGTGGCATAAGAGACTCTGTATACAAAATATAACAACCAGAGTTAATTTTAGAAAAAAAATATAACACACACAAACGCTCCATTACAATTAAAACATAAATCTTTTTTTTTTTTAATTTATAAGATATTATGTATGGTAGAATCTGAGAATGCAGAAATAAAAGCTCCATTCGTTATTATTCGGATCCATGTCAAAGTCATATTACTTCGGCCTGGGTAAAGGTCGTGACCAAGACCAAACACAAAGGCTTTGGGTATTGCCTTTCATGTCCAACTCATATCGTGTACACTATTTGAATGATGTTTTTCAGATACCCATTACCTTTCATTGTTTTTTTTCACTGGGATACATATTTCTTGCTGAATTCTTTGTTTAAATAATCAACAATATATAATGATACATAAAACATATCTTTTAAATACAAAATATCCACTTAAAAATCATCGTAGGTTGTGATAATTTCTCTAAGGGAAAACAAACACAAATTGGTTATTGTTTTGTGAAAATTCTTACAAACGTTACCGTCATTCTTTATTCACATGTATTAAAGATGTGAAGACTGTATTTGAAAATTAAGAAATTGTCTTTAAAACTCATGGTTGTTTCTTGTTATACTGGATGTTGTTATTCTGTTTCTGATGGACACATTTCTCGTGTAGAGCTCCGTCATACGGTACATTACATTTGATACACCTGCCTTCTGTTGCTGCCACATAAACAAAAGAGAGCTATTGCGACACGGAACTCCTTTCTATATTTATCTGCGAAACAAATATTGTTTTTGTTTTTTTTATATTTCTTTTTCTTTTGCTTTTCTGTTACTTAACAGGTAATTTATTGGCTTGCGGCGGGAGCAATTTACAGCATATTTGTTTTATTGCAGTATTTAAATAATAGATTAGAACATATAATTCAATGATTGGAGGGTAATACAGACAAATAGATGATAAAGAAAGCTGCCAAGCTCACATAAAAAAGAAAAATATTGACAAATGGTAAGTCTAGGCTAGTCAATCATATACGTTATTCAGAATAATAAATCAAAGATATTTATATCACAAGTTAAAATGGAGCGGCAAGTTCAGAATATGATGAAAGGGAATACTTGCGAGTGCATTGATAAAGATTCACTCTTACTTCCAAATTAGATGTCCAACACAATTAATACAATTGTTGTAATTTACCAAAAAGGATGCACACATATCGGAAACAACGGTTCTCATGAAAGATACCGACTTAATTTTGAAAGAAAGGTGCAGAAAACACGGTATTTCTACCTTTGAGACGATAGTTGATCACTGTAAATCTTTAATGATTCACCATTTATTTAATATTTGTGCATTTTGAGCTATTAAATACATGGTTACAATCTTGTTATCCGTAATCAATTGTATTGTAATTTCCATAAATACATTGTTTAGTTATTAGTTAAAGCTTTATCACTCAAAATATATGCTTGTTACACATGTGTATATATTGATTGTAAATACGACTGTCACTTTAAGTGAATACTTTCACAAAAGGGAAGTTAACAATTCGAAGGAATATAAGGCATAGCAATGGCAGAATCTTACCATTTATGGTTGTTTTATTGGAATGTAAATAACACTCCATGTTCTGTGGTCTATATAAATATTCAAGCGAATGGGTAATCTGTGTTATCTGTTTCCTGTGTAATTTTCATTCATATCAACCTACACGAAATTTAGTCTGAACTAAACTGACAGTCAATAAGAAAAAGAATACAAAAGAAACATACGTCATTTTATAGAACTTTCATTTTGACTGAATATATGTGACAGATTGTGCATGTTGTAAACATTAGTGGTCGTTATTTGTTCATATTAATGTTAAAGGGACTAGAAACCAGATGATATAATTGGGAGAAAAAAAAGACATTTGTCAAGAGCTGACATAAATTGACATCGTTGGGTACAATGCATTGAATATTCCGTACTGATGTATTCCATTGCCTACAACATATGCATCTTTTGCAGTATTTTTCTCCAATTCGATATTTACTGGGGTTGTCGTCCACGTAATCCCTGTCAGTTAAAAAAAGGGAGACGCAGATGAGACAGCAACATGATTGTTGCCTCTATTTTTAATTATGTAAAATGATGTTTTATTGGCCTCCTACAAGCTGCCACTGACACTTACAGGCTTGTTTTGAGGAAATACTGTATTTGCCGATTGTTGGACCATTTGATCACCAGGCGCATGACGTGACGTCATTAACAACTCATAATAATTTTGAACTTGTCGCCTCGCGTATGCATTATTCTGTAGCGAATCATTTTCAAAGATTGTGTCAGTATTTTCTTGCATAATTTAATTAACAATTTACACCTCAATCACTGTACTTAGATTGACGTGAATTGAACGTCATCAAAAGAGAAGCGTAGTGCCGAAAGCGTCCTCTTCTAGAGACAAAAACTTGCGTAAATATTTGATCATACGCAAACAAAATGGTCTCATCATTTCTGAACAGTTCCAAAATATTTTGTGACAGAGTAGTAAATTTAAAAACATTCAAAGCACGAATTGGGGAAATTTACTGTCATATTTCAACAAATGATAATATTCTTTTGACTTTCATACTAAAAAAATAACAACTTTTGATTAAGATCGTTTATGAATAATTGGAGTTTGATACATTTGGTTAGATGCACATCGACGATCAGTCCATATGAACGGTAAAGACATTTATAAAATCTCAATGAAAGCGTTGTATACAGGAGTCGAAGAGCCTTCCGGTACATGTTCAAAAGGTATGTCGCAGACAACTTTTCAGATCAAATGCTAGAACAAGGAGCTGTACCTCAAGTACTAGAGCAAGCAGTGATTTGCAACCTGTCAAAACATATCACACCTCATAGTGTGTATGTAAAACTAATGCCGGTCGGTATCGACAGGTGAATTTAATGAATAATCCACGTTTACTACCGATAACGCCGGGTTTTTGCTCGTTAACGGACCGAAAACACACATTTTATGCATTTTTCAATTTGAAAAAGAATTAATATTACCCAAAACATAATTATGCATACGGAGATCTGCAGCAAAAGGTATCCATTTCTTCCAGAGCAGAATATCTATGTGGGTGCAAACGCAGGCCATCAGACCAAGTGGCAAAAATAGAGGAACACCATAAGGCAGATCTTGACGATTGGTATGTATTTAGCGTCCATAAAAGCCGGCTAACACATTGTTATGTAAAGTAGATAACCAGCCGACTATTTATGCATGTTTGTAATCCTTGCAGCCCATCTAAGTATACTGTGGCTTCCTGCTAGAATATTTATCATTTAGATGAAGTTTTTGTGGTTTCAAGCTCATAAGGGACACATTATCTTTGAGATAAAATGAAAAGGATTCCAAAGCTGTTTTACGTTTATGTGTTGAGTATAACTAAATAAATATGATTTATATATTTAAATAAGAAATAAAATTTTGTGTTGCTTTATTGCATATAAAGTAGTTGATGATAAACATTTTTACCTGAAGACTGTTTCCGGGTGATATGGTATCACATTTGTTGCCATGAGCTCGGGCAAGGCCACGCACATGGAAACTGCTCAAAAAGCTGCAATGATGATGCAGGTTCTTTTGGCGTTGCTATGGAAACATCGCTGTATTGATATAGCACAATGGGTTAGGATGGAGAATGGTCTGAAATAAAACACAACGTTGATATTAAGTACATGTATCAAACTCAACGAATTAGGGCCGTTTTGCATTGATCTATAAACTTATGAAAAATAGTGTAGTCAGTATAGACGAACAAATATTCCTCTCGTTAGTTAACGTTCTGTCAATATAAGTGCGACAATATCTCTTGATTCCACAAATGATTAATACATTGAACTGGCGATTGAATGCAAATATCCTTGGCAGCGCTCATGGTTTAAATGTACCTTCATTATTTATACGGTTTCTAACGATACTTCAATATTTCATCCCACAACACAGTTGTTCTTGTCATTAGTTTGACTTCTGCTGCATATTGTACAAAGATTTATCAGACAATTCGAAATTGAATCCCCATGGTAGAAGTATGTTAGGAAAAAAATGATCTTCATATTAATATTAAGTTTGAAATGTGGGTTTATTTTATTTTATTTGCTTAGGCAGACTGAGTGGGATTTTAATAGTTTCAAACAAAAACTTCACCATATCTTAAAAAAGTATTTGCATTTGGTACTCTGAATAGTATTCCGTCGTCTAGAGATAGAGATGTGATCCCTCATACAAGTGATAAGACTTACCATTTACGTTTTTACTTTATTCGGGAGTGTTGGGATAAGAGAGAGCTTGTCCACACAAATTAATTTAACCTCCCAGTAAATTTACATTTTACTAACCGTTTCAAGGCGGTACCTAACACTCCTAGATAAACACACCTAGTTTTTTATATAGTATATATGCACGGTGTTGTTTTGGGGGTTTTGTGCGGTTGTTCTATGTTTCTTGTTTGTGATTTTTTTGTTTTCGTGTTCTATGTCTTTGGCATTTACCCTGTGCCATTAAACGGGGTTGATGTTTAAACATTTGGCTACTGAGTTTGGTTCTGTAGTATTTATATAAATATTAAGTGTACGTAAAGTTGATATTATTATTTAGAAGCATTGATACTCTTACTAATTCTGTAATGATAGTATGCAAATGTGACATTGGTTTAAACAATATTTATTTCGATATAATATTTATAATTAGTTTAGTTCTACAAATTTGAGCATAATCCAAATTAAAAAAAAGACCAAATACGTAATGCATTGAAACAGAAAAACATGTAAATTATGCACAAAACAATAGTGTACACAGAATTGAGAAGAAAGCCTTGAGGCTTACACTATATGACATTCAAACCCATTGAGTACTACGGTACATATGCAATTTCAATATTTTCTGCCGTTCTGTACATCGACAACGAAGTATGACAGTACTTATTATAAAAGGCTTTATGAGGTTTTGCCAGTCATTACCCAAGTTTAGAAGCGAGCCAAAGGTTTGCTGTGTACAGCAGGTTCCAATTGATTTTATTCTTCAACTTTTTCGCATTTTTGTAACGTAAGAGTAAGAATTTGCATATGGCGATGCTTTTTAATTTTGTCAGTCATTATGAACACACTGCGTTGAGGACTGATAATGAGAAAGCAAATTAAGCATTCTCAAAATTGTCTTCAAAGGAATTTAAGCAATAAAAGTCATGGACCAATTGACATTATATATCAAATGTTTAGTCAAAGCTCGTATGTTAATTATATTCAACAGGTCAATGTTGTATAAACATATGATGCCCTCTAACCACAAAGATTTTGCTATTTTCTGTGAATGGCAAGTTTTTCAAAATAAGCTCTACACCAACGTTCATTGTAAAATTTTACTGGGCGCTACTTTTATGTATTCATTTCATATCTAAAACAGGCCGGTCCGTCAACAGAAAGCGGGCATATATCAGTGTTTTTCCCACAGGTCATTCTCGAAAACTTTACTAATCAGTATTGTCATTATTCTGACCTTTTTTAAAGGCTAATATAATGTACCTATTATGACACCTTCTTAAAATGATGGTAAAGGCGTTTTTTTCTTTTACATACAAAGTAGTAATTACGGCAATCTTATCATTCCATTTATTACATGATTAAAATGATTTTAAGGTATTAACTTCAAACTCCATATACCTATAGATTTCTTTCGGTCCAAGCCTAATTTTAGGAAAATGGAAAGTTTGCATATTCGTGAAACGCTAGAAGTGGCATTCTTTTAATCTGATGTTCTTGTTTACATACAAATATATTGGGAAATGAAATGGAAGTGTATACCTATAACCCTGCTTTCTCTTTTAGCGGAGCGTTTTCATTTAAGGAACAGAAACCAGAATAGCTTTTAAGTGCGATGATATCTTAACCTTTCTCCAGCAGACCGTTTAATTACAAACAATAAATCCCAGAAACGCCACTAAGATTCATGGTAATACACTCTTTGCAAATTGAACAGAAATTAAGGTGGAACATACAGTATCATTTCATAGCATACTGAACAAAACATAAGAAAAGTTGCTTTTAGAAAATTATCATGTTTCACATACTTTAATACCAGAAACATATCTAGGTCACCAATGGACAATGTGCACATTTTGGATTTCTGGCTCTGGTCAAACAAACTCTCTTTTTCAATGATTACTCAAGTCTTTTTTGCTCTAGAATAGTTTAATCGGGGTTGTAAAAAAATGTTTGATTTAAACCTGTCGTGTGTCAATCGGTAATGCTCGAAAGTTTTAGGCTGCTCAACGATAATTAACAAGTTAGTGATGAGACACCTGTTTTTGATACGAGTAAAACATAAAAAAATTATAATATTTTAGCAAATATATATTGTATTTTTATTTTTAATATTTTTTTTTTCTTTTTTTCAGGGTTAGTACAATGATGCTCTTCATTATGAAATTCGATGATCGCAGTTTTAAACCTTTTATGTCCTTGTCGAATGCTGAGAATAGAAAGAGACAGTTACGTCTTTTTTAGTGTTCATTGAATAATTATGAAAGAATGTTTTGCTTTTGTAAAGGATGTTTAATTAAACATATTCAAAAATGTATATATGTTGGGGTATTTTCCAACCTGTTATAGGCAGGCATACGATCTCTTTCTTCTATACGGCAATAATAGACTGAACAACATTGCCAACTGACATACATACTATTTCAGACGTATGATGGATAAAGCAAAAGATTCAAAGTATGACTATTATTTCCTTATAATACTCATTTTTTTGATAAATTTTAAAAGTGTTGTAGGTTTAGAAATAGTACCAGATCACATTCAATTTCCATATGTCCGAGTACATTTTCTTGTTAATCTAATTTAATATTCGTTGTCGTACTAATTATTAAAAGTATGTTATTTAGTAGTAAGTATGGGTAAGTAATGATTACCAGACACGTTCATTTTCAAAATTCAAAATTTAAAAGCAATTCATAAATGATCATAAATAGTCATTTGCATATACAATTTTTAGTTAATAATTAAATATATACATGAAAATTTGCAAAGATTGGATCTTGAACTGATCTTCCCTCTGATAAGCATTTACCAATCGGTAAATATTTTTGCGCTTTATGCTATGAAATACACGGTTACACTCTTGTTATCAGTAATTATTATTTTCCTTAGATGCATTATTTAGTAAGTAGTTAAAGGTTTATCAGTCAAAATTGATGTTAAACTTTGCTATACATGTGTATGTATTGATTTTGAATAAGAGTGTCACTTTAAATGACAAACAGTAACTGACAAACATTATATAATTGTACAATGCTGGACACTGGAACGCCATATAAAGCTTATGATTGCATTATCTAGGGGAAAACCATATATTTTGCAAATGTATTGCCAAAGAAATAACGCTCAAACAGCACTATCACCAGTCTTATGTTATTTAAATAAAATAATAAGAAGATAACCTCGATTTTCCGAGAAATACAACTGTCCGAGAACTATTCGCCTACTGCTGATTCTGACATTTGCCCTTCTGAGGATGTGCCATCGTTGTCGCATCATTTAATAGATTTGATATTTCTTGCTTCATGGTCTGATTCAATGGGTTTAAATCCTCTTGATATTTTAACAGTTACGTTCTGTGTGAGCCTTGTATCCTTGTTTCTCTGATTTGGTGTCCGTTTGGCCTTGATCATTTAAACATGTTCTTGGCTACAATCACAGCTACTTGGCTTGCCCATGTGATTTTAATTTTTAACGTATAATCCCATCAAACCGTTCAGAGCCTTTACTAAAAATAGTAGGAATTATACAGATGGGATGTAAATATTGCGAAAAAACTACAGAAACAAGCTCAGTAGCAAGATTGTGACTATTATTCAATTGTAAAGTAAAACATTATGTTATGAAACGGTGATAATGAATGAACTTCGTAAACATTAAGCTATTGCACTGCACTCATTTTGCATGGCTTAGTTTATATCTTAATATGTCTAGCCCTTTAAGGTTGACAGCAGGAATAATATTACCTCACTAGCTGTGTAGCAGGGATCCGTATAGTTACAATTCAAATCGATATAAACATTTGCAATCAATTACCGAAGTAATACGTTGATTAATTGACATCTCTGGTCTTACAGGAGTCTAATTCCATGTAATACGGTTGCAATCTATTAGGCTGCACAGGAAACAAACTATTCAAAGCAGAAGAAAATCAATGTAATCTAGATAGAAGGTGAAAATGGCATCTTGTTTCATATTTAGATGACATTCTTATCGTCCTATAAAATATGGGTGAAAGGTTTGTTTCTATTTATTGTCATATCAGGATGGAATTCTTCGTCTGTCTATTGCTTCTGTCTGTTACATGTGTCACCATAGTATGTGAAGGAAACATAACTCGAATGTTTCATTTTATAGGCCGATTTCGGTCTCTAATTGGAGATATATATCATTATATTTCAAGGATGGCATTGCAAAAACATATGGACTCTTTCGGGCATTATTCACGGAAGTTAGCTTAAACTTTGTACGGATATAAAACACATATTTTTTTAACAATTGGGGAAACCTTGATTTAGTCATGATAAGCCAAGTGTGCTAGGAAATTTACCATCCAGTGAAAAATCTTTACAAACCAGTGCTCTATGCACACAATTTGTTATCGTGTAGTTACTTTGCGACAATTGATAAGTAACTCAATACTACTATATAATACAACTACTCCATTGTATTTCTTAGACAAATAGAAAGTCAAAATGTTGATATAGTGCTTCTTCCAATACACCATCCGTCTATGGAGATCGACGTATGGGCCGTCACACAGCCACCAAATTACCTACCGAGAACCAATGTTGCATACATTTCCATGAGCTTGTGCAATCGCAACTAGTAACTCCATGTATCAAATAAAATTTATACCGATAAAGGTAGTCCATGTTAATATACAAGAATGGCACACAAAAGTATCACATTAGCCCATTTATTTTTATCAAGTCCTAAAGAATATATTAGGTCTCAAGAGAATTATCTGTCAAAATAATTATTCTCGGCCAGTTTGCTTGAGAAAGCATGTCAGAGCAACGCATGGATAATATTTATATTTTGCCTTTATAAACCTGATTTAAGTTTAGTATATGTCAACTTATTACTTTTTATTGCTGTCACTGAAAAGCCCTCATTAAACTGAAACATTAATCTTCACATTTGGCGTTGTCAAGCAAGACATCCCTGCAGATTAATACTGATCAGCATTTGTACAATCATTTCGGGTTTGCAGTGCAAGGAAACATACTTTCTCATAATAATTCGTACGTACCCTCATTGTTTGCCCTCAATTATTTATCAAGCTATTTAGAAGCATGCGTTGACTGTCTGTGATGTGTGAACGTTTGGATTATCTCATTAAGTGTATTTTGCGCCCTTAACTTAACGTCTAACCATGGCTTACACTTACATTCTTGACGACTGAGATTGGACAAGGGCATTTTTTATTCATTTTTAAAAAAGTATATTACACACAAAATATTTCATTGACACATTTTCCTCCTAGATTTTAAGAAATTACGCCGACATATTCATTTTCATAAAGTCGAAATTATGTCAGAAAGTGTGTGAAAGTGTGGTCAAAATAGCATACGGAATGTATTTTTTGTCATGATATATACAAAAAAAATTCGTAACAAAAACAACAACAACATTACCATTTGCGTTCATCTCTTTAATACATAACACACAGTGCTTCATAATATCATAAACAATTCACTGCGCCTCTCAAAATCTTCAGACAGTTGAATTAATATGTGGATTATTATTTGAATATCTTTTAAGAATAAGTATGTGAAAGTCACGTAGTGTAATAATTTTCGAGCATCAACTATTGACACTGATATGGTATCTGTAAATACATTTGGTTGCATTCTAGTTGTAGCTCTTTGTCCGGATAAATATTTCCGAAAACAACAACGTTTATTTGCATACTTACATATTAAAAGAGTTCATACTATTGTAGTCCATTCCCCTACGATTTCTGCTTGTATCCGTTTATTTTCTCAAGCCACCGTATAACCCACTTTAGTGTTTCTACTCTGGATCAATAGTTTTAAAAGCTCTTATAATTTGGGATTCATATCATGCTGGTCACAATTAACCTGTTATAGATTCGCCGTGTGTGAGATTCGAACCAACCAACCGTCGGTTTAGTAGCTAGTTACATTACAAAATTAGACAACGACCAAAGTGCAAAAGTGGGTGGGGACGGTCAAAAATAAAAAAAAAAATGTTTCAAAAGTTCTTGTTTTGTTTAGTTTTGAGAAACCATCTTTTTTAGGAGTAAAACGTTTATTCTTGGTGACATGTTTTGGGGAAGTAAGGAGTTGAAAAAAATACAATTGAATATTTTATTAGATTTTGAAGCAAAAAGCATTCAAATTTTTCTGATAAAGTCTTTGGACATTATTTCTTTATTGTAGTGTCAAAATGCCCCCGACGACATACTCAACAATGTCTTGAGAGGTATTGATGAATTATTTTCAAAAAAGAAAGTTATTAAAAAATAATAAAAAAGAAATATTGCAAGTAATTCTTTTCCTGGCTACAAAAATACAAATATCATTTCTAACATTAGCAGTAATCACTACAAAGCCTCGAGACTTTTTTGATTTGGCAGTTCCGATAAAGTGAAAAATAGCAGTTCGAAGTTCTTAAAAAAATTCATCGGGATCAAAACAAACATAATCAACTGAGTGTGTGCTTTTTGATTTTAAAACAACTTTACGACAACCTACAATACTAGCAATTTCTCTTAATTTCATTACCTTTACTGACTACCAGCAACGTTCAAATAGGACAATTCGTCACTTGACGGGAACAAGTTGCGGTTAAACAATTTGACAAAACATATTGAATCAATGTCATCTGTTCATAATTCGTTATAAATATATAAATAAGATCATTCAGCATGAAATTGCTTTTTACCTGTTTGATATTATGCGTTGATCAGTGGTAGGCGCTTGACAATAACGTTCTTATATCGGTTTTCGTTTGATCGATACTGCTCATTGACAGCAATGGAGTGTGCAACCAAGTTAAAATGTATACACGCTTAACAATTTTACGACGATGATAGGCAGACGTCCAAACACGTCACGCAAAAATACAATTGCAGCACAAATATATTTGTAAAAGTGTCCAAAGAATATTTCTCAGGAGATTTATTTTGTCGAAGAAATAATGCAAGGTCATTATATTTGAGAGCTGTCAGATTTTTTTCCAGATCCTTCATAGCACATATACTTTGACTTATTTGCTAGGGAACATGCCTGTAATCATTTAAACAACACAATTGTCACATCGAACGGCCTTTGGTCTCCTTGAATAAAATATAAATTCCTACAAACCATTTTTTTGCGAATTCTTTCTAGTTTGCACACGTAGTTGAACTGTCGGGATAAATTCATCTAAAACATTATGTAGGTAAGACTCATGGTTACTCCTCTCTCTTATATTATCAGGATATATTTAATATTTGCTGACCGAAAAGACACAGAATGTGTTAATTTGAGCATCACCTGTCTCTACAAAATG